>NW_022991300.1:195853-438353 GCF_902827175.1 Gymnodraco acuticeps | reverse complement strand
TCTCCACGACATAAAATACATCAGTAAAATTATGGATTATTATTTAAGATATTAACTGTTTTTTTATCACAAATGTCCTTTTAGTTATTGTGCGTTTACTTTTATGGTTAATTGTACAGTTTATCAGTTTGTCTGTTATCGTTTGTTATACATTGAAAATAATATAAAATATGAACAGTATGTACAAAATGTAACGATAGCATCTCACAAATATGGACTTAACAAACAAACGTCATTTTGTAAATATTAAGTCAGTTACCTCAGCTTTTTCATGCCTCTGTGCAGGTGTCAGTTATATGTAGTAACATGTGTGTTTTCAGACATGGACATGTGTAACACGGTGAAACACGGCTGTGAGCATCAGTGTGTGAACACGCCTGGATCTTTTTACTGCATCTGTCCTGAAGGCCAGCTGCTGCAGGAGGACGGGAAGAGCTGCGGCAGTGAGTGATAATTACTCTTGATTTGTTCCATTCATAGTATGCATAACTTAAAGGTCACCTATTGTGCAAAGTCCACTTCTCCATGTCTCTTCTACATCAACATGTGTCCCCTCTTCTCCATGTCTCTTCTACATCAACATGTGTCCCCTCTTCTTCATGTCTCTTCTACATCAACATGTGTCCCCTCTTCTTCATGTCTCTTCTACATCAACATGTGTCCCCTCTTCTCCATGTCTCTTCTACATCAACATGTGTCCCCTCTTCTTCATGTCTCTTCTACATCAACATGTGTCCCCCTCTTCTTCATGTCTCTTCTACATCAACATGTGTCCCCTCTTCTCCATGTCTCTTCTACATCAACATGTGTCCCCTCTTCTTCATGTCTCTTCTACATCAACATGTGTCCCCTCTTCTTCATGTCTCTTCTACATCAACATGTGTCTCCTCTTCTTCATGTCTCTTCTCCATCAACATGTGTCCCCTCTTCTCCATGTCTCTTCTACATCAACATGTGTCCCCTCTTCTCCATGTCTCTTCTACATCAACATGTGTCCCCTCTTCTTCACGTCTCTTCTACATCAACATGTGTCCCCTCTTCTTCACGTCTCTTCTACATCAACATGTGTCCCCTCTTCTTCATGTCTCTTCTACATCAACATGTGTCCCCTCTTCTTCATGTCTCTTCTACATCAACATGTGTCCCCTCTTCTTCATGTCTCTTCTACATCAACATGTGTCCCCTCTTCTTCATGTCTCTTCTACATCAACATGTGTCCCCTCTTCTTCATGTCTCTCTACATCAACATGTGTCCCCTCTTCTCCATGTCTCTTCTACATCAACATGTGTCCCCTCTTCTCCATGTCTCTTTCTACATCAACATGTGTCCCCTCTTCTCCATGTCTCTTTTACATCAACATGTGTCCCCTCTTCTCCATGTCTCTTCTACATCAACATGTGTCCCTCTTCTCCATGTCTCATCAACATGTGTCCCCTCTTCTTCATGTCTCTTCTACATCAACATGTGTCCCCTCTTCTTCATGTCTCTTCTACATCAACATGTGTCCCCTCTTCTTCATGTCTCTTCTACATCAACATGTGTCCCCTCTTCTTCATGTCTCCTCTACATCAACATGTGTCCCCTCTTCTTCATGTCTCTTCTACATCAACATGTGTCCCCTCTTCTTCATGTCTCTTCTACATCAACACGTGTCCCCTCTTCTTCAGTGTCTCTTCTACATCAACATGTGTCCCCTCTTCTTCCATGTCTCTTCTACATCAACATGTGTCCCCCTCTTCTCTCCATGTCTCTTCTACATCAACATGTGTCCCCTCTTCTCCAGTGTCTCTTCTACATCAACACTGTGTCCCCTCTTCTTCGTGTCTCTTCTACATCAACATGTGTCCCCTCTTCTTCATGTCTCTTCTACATCAACATGTGTCCCCTCTTCTTCATGTCTCTTCTATATCAACATGTGTCCCCTCTTCTTCATGTCTCTTCTACATCAACATGTGTCCCCTCTTCTTCATGTCTCTTCTACATCAACATGTGTCCCCTCTTCCTTCATGTCTCTTCTACATCAACATGTGTCCCCTCTTCTTCATGTCTCTTCTACATCAACATGTGTCCCCTCTTCTTCATGTCTCTTCTACATCAACATGTGTCCCCTCTTCTTCATGTCTCTTCTACATCAACATGTGTCCCCTCTTCTTCATGTCTCTTCTACATCAACATGTGTCCCCTCTTCTTCATGTCTCTTCTACATCAACATGTGTCCCCTCTTCTTCATGTCTCTTCTACATCAACATGTGTCCCCTCTTCTTCATGTCTCTTCTACATCAACATGTGTCCCCTCTTCTTCATGTCTCTTCTACATCAACATGTGTCCCCTCTTCTTCATGTCTCTTCTACATCAACATGTGTCCCCTCTTCTTCATGTCTCTTCTACATCAACATGTGTCCCCTCTTCTTCATGTCTCTTCTACATCAACATGTGTCCCCTCTTCTTCATGTCTCTTCTACATCAACATGTGTCCCCTCTGTGGAAAGAGACTCTGAAAGTTTCAGGAACAAAGATTCTCTCTCTTTTTGATCCATTTCTATAAAAACCTGTCTGAAAATGAGCTGATCAGATTTTGGCCACTTGATGATGTCATAACGATGTTTTGTCTTGTGTCACCATTAGCCAATCAGCAACCAAGGTAACCCCCCCCCCCCATATCACCTGAATCTCCTCCTAGAGCACCATTGAGTTCTTTGTAACCAAATGTCTCTCAGAGGGGCGTGGGGAGGGGCTCCTTATTTTCATCTAAAGTAACAGACTTTCAGCACTTTGGAAACAGGGCTGAAACAGAGGGGATTATGGGTAATGCTGCAATGATCTGTTTGGTGTTTCAGCCAATCAGAGACAGGTTCTGGATATATCTGAGACCTGTGATATATTGATGAAGAACAGTATAATAGGGGACCTTCAATGCATAACACTTATTTACAAAACATGTCTCTATAAACACACCATCCCGAAAAGGAGCAGGGAGAAAGAATCTTATATTACCTGCCCCTTTCTCTGTCCCATCATAACAGTATCTAGGAAAATAAGAGAAGCGTAATTCCCACTTGACAGTTAACGGAAAGAAACAAAACAAAAAAAACAACACCAAAACATCACATGAACAAGATATAAAACTATCTTCCACTCAAAGCTGGTTATAGCATTTCTTAGAGGCCTGAAAGTAAACCTTGTGAATCGTAGAGTCTGGAGGAAGTGACCGCTGTGAGGCAGGATGGAGCAGCAGCATCAGAGGCACATCTTTCTTAGATCAGTCTAAATCAACAGGAAACCGGCAAAAAAAAGTAGGAATACAGGAAATAAATCAGGGTTCCTCACAGTCTGAGAGGAGGACAACATGTTCTTACCTGGAACACTTTGCACAGAACAGAAGGGTGTTGTGTTAGGTCAAAGCTATGGAGGGTAAAATCGTCCACTTTGTCCAAGTTGGACTTTTCTGCATAAAAAACTGCATGTTATAAACTTCGATTTAAAATACAATTATGTGTCACTATATATTTGGTATTGGCCATTAACATCAAGAGTTAAAAAATGCAGGGGTCCTCTTTCAAACTTTAATTAGGGTCTAATTAGTGTAAATGTAACAATTTTAAAGTTGTACTATAATTGTTCCATGTTTATTTGAAGCACCTTAAGATTTCCCTACAACTTTAAAGTGTGCTGCCTCAGTGATGAACCAGGCCATTGTGCAAGGCAAGTTTATTTATATAGCACTTTTCAACACAAGGCAATTCAAAGTGCTTTACAAAAAACGAAAGAGATTAAGAAAATGGCATTTAAAATCAGTCATTAAAAAGAAAAGCTAATAAAATAAACATTAAAAGAAAAAATACATGGATAAAAGTTACAGTGCAGTTTAAGATGTGAATAGTTCAATTAAAAGCAGCGGCAAAAAGAAAAGTCTTTAGTCTGGATTTAAAAGTAGTCAGAGTTGCAGCGGACCTGCAGGTTTCAACCCATAGATCCACTCTGTTGTGATGAGCCTCACATAAAGACTGTATTCATCCAGAGCTGAAAGAAGCTGTGTGTGAACATGACTCTGATGTTAAAAGCAGCTCAGAGTTTCTGGCCGGACGGACTCAGATCTTCTTCTCCTCCGGGGAGTCTTCGTCTGCCAGTAGCTTCAAACTGCAGCTCGTAAAGAAAGATATGTCTCATTTATCATCCACTCAAGATTCATACCCACAGCCTGACGCACAGGACACTGAAACACCTCTTTTGTTCCCATGAAAACTCACAAAGTCACCAAAGAACCTGTGAGAACAAGGAGGTTTTATATCGACATGGAGGACGTCTGAACTATGAAATATCACACGGCTGATTCTTTAAATCTGAGGCCGTTTGTCATGGCTGACGGTTATGGAAAAGCCTCAATATTTGTATAGCAACCGAAACAAAGTGTTTTATATGTATTGGCTCTTTGTCACTCGTTCCCTCAGCCTGCAAGTCTGCGAACATCGACCTGGTGCTTCTGATCGACGGCTCTAAAAGCGTCCGGCCACAAAACTTCGAGCTGGTCAAAAAGTTTGTTAACCAGGTGAGACATCTTCATACTTTCATACAAACAACGAACGTCTTTTCTTGTCAGTTTGTATACGGTGGTACGGGGATAATGTATTTGTGTAGGCCGACCAAGAAGTTAGCATCATAAGGGCTTCCTCCATAAAAGCCAGTGGGATTTATTCATGTGATTTTGGATTATTCGTCAAACAAACGTTTATGATACTTACACGTTTTGTTCAGCAGGACAATCTCCACGTATTAACACCACTTTATGATTTAAATGCAATCACTAGTCCGGCTAAAATGGAACTACCTATCAGGTCCCATGCCTTACACATCACAACCGCTAAGCTAAAGGTGGCTTAAAGGTGACCTATCATGCAAAATGCACTTTTGTACGTCTTGTATACATGAATATGTGTCCCCGGTGTTCCAGGGAACTCACCAAGTGTCAGAAAACACAACCCTCTCTATTTTCCTCCATACCCAAATCTCTTAAAAAGGGGCTGCAACGGATCTGATACAGACTGATACAGATTTTAACACTTCTATGACGTCACAGAAGTGGCGCTACGGCTATTGGGCCAACTCCACCAATCAGGAGGAGACAGCCACGGACATTGCCGTTCGAAAGCGCTGGAGACGCTGTAGTACATATGCCAGGCCTGTAGATGGTGCTGTTCTCACAGAATCAGCCCATGCAAAGACCGTTTTAAATTGAGCGAAATGAGGAATGGCTAAAATGCATGATCTGTTTGGTATTTAAAAAAAAAAAAAGTATAAATATGCCTTATATAGGTATGGTCCTACACTTTATTATTCAAATATAGCATGATAGGTCCACTTTAAATTACTATACTTCAAATATATCTTATATATCTATTGTATCATTTGTTCTGTATTTATCGGTTCGACTATTCATTATGGGAGGGGCATTTAAAGTAGTTTATGAGTTATCTGATATAATTGCAACAGAGTTTTCATGTACCCATAAGAAAAATAATCAGATCCGAAATGAAAGCTGAGGTTAATGATGAAACTATCTGTATGATAGGCAAGTTTAACGTTACAGATGTAACAATGGAGGATCAATAACAGAGTGTCTGTGCTGCAGGTGGTGGACTCTCTGGACGTCTCGGCTCACGGCACCAGAGTGGGTTTCGTCCAGTACTCCAGTCGGGTCCGGACTGAGTTCCCTCTCAACATGTACCACACCGCCGCCGAGATCAAAGCCGCCGTCATGAAGGTAGAGTTATTCAACTGTGTGTTTAAATAGTTTAAGACCAGATGCCAGAGAACATGCAGAACTCCATTCAGCCTTCAGTTAACGAGGAGAGGCTCAAAGAAACTCTGAGAGAAGTGTGTGTTGAGGACGTACCAAGTGTGTGTTGAGGACGTACCAAGTGTGTGTTGAGGACGTACACAGTGTGTGTTGCGGACGTACAAAGTGTGTGTTGAGGACGTACCAAGTGTGTGTTGAGGACGTACCAAGTGTGTGTTGCGGACGTACAAAGTGTGTGTTGAGGACGTACAAAGTGTGTGTTGAGGACGTACCAAGTGTGTGTTGCGGACGTACACAGTGTGTGTTGCGGACGTACCAAGTGTGTGTTGAGGACGTACAAAGTGTGTGTTGAGGACGTACCAAGTGTGTATTGTGGACGTACCAAGTGTGTGTTGCGGACATACAAAGTGTGTGTTGAGGACGTACCAAGTGTGTGTTGTGGATGTACAATGTGTGTGTTGCGGACGTACAAAGTGTGTGTTGAGGACGTACCAAGTGTGTGTTGCGGACGTACAAAGTGTGTGTTGAGGACGTACCAAGTGTGTGTTGTGGATGTACAATGTGTGTGTTGCGGACGTACAAAGTGTGTGTTGAGGACGTACCAAGTGTGTGTTGCGGACGTACCAAGTGTGTGTTGCGGACGTACAAAGTGTGTGTTGCGGACGTACACAGTGTGTGTTTGCGGATGTACAAAGTGTGTGTTGTGGACTTACAAAGTGTGTGTTGGGGACGTACAAAGTGTGTGTTGAGGACGTACCAAGTGTGTGTTGCGGACGTACAAAGTGTGTGTTGCGGACGTACAAAGTGTGTGTTGAGGACGTACAAAGTGTGTGTTGTGGACTTACAAAGTGTGTGTTGGGGACGTACAAAGTGTGTGTTGAGGACGTACCAAGTGTGTGTTGCGGACGTACAAAGTGTGTGTTGCGGACGTACAAAGTGTGTGTTGAGGACGTACCAAGTGTGTGTTGCGGACGTACCAAGTGTGTGTTGCGGACGTACCAAGTGTGTGTTGAGGACGTACCAAGTGTGTGTTGCAGACGTACAATGTGTGTGTTGCGGACGTGCATAGTGTATTAAATGTGAAAGCGCCCCCTACAGGAGGCACCGTCTTTGTGAAAATATAAGACAGTGTCATTTCAAGGAGTTTTACTGGTAAATACAATCTGGTAGAAATGTCTTAATCCCTACGACAAGTACATGAAGAAGTCATACACAGACTTTTAATGAAGGGGCGTCCAACAGGGACATGATCTCAGCCCATTTTCATTTTATAAATATAACACATTTAGACAAGAAGGCAATTCAAGTGCTTTACAAAAAGCATTACAAATATTAAGACATAAAAAGCTAATATAATAAAAGGCAAGGTAAGATAGAAAAAATGTTATTACTAGCTGCATAGAAGAAAATGTAAATAATAGGCATCAGTATGTATATCTAAATTAAAATGAAAGCTGTATAGAAGAACATGAGACAATATAAAATATAAGAGTAATATGTGTTAGATAGAATAAAAGCCAGCACTAAGGACTTGTTTACCTCCTTCAGGTGGACTACATGGAGAAAGGCACGATGACGGGCCTCGCTCTGAAACACATGCTAGAGAACAGTTTCTCTGAGTCTGAAGGAGCTCGTCCGTTAGACAGAAACATCCCGAGGATCGGACTCGTGTTCACGGACGGACGCTCGCAGGACGACATCACTGAGTTCGCCAAGAAGGCCAAAGAAGCCGGTGAGAGTTGGTTGTCATCCTAACCATTCGTTTATTGATTACTTAAAGGTCACCTATTGTGCAAAATCCACTTCCTCATGTCTCTTCTACATCAACATGTGTCCCCTCTTCTTCATGTCTCTTCTACATCAACATGTGTCTCCTCTTCTTCATGTCTCTTCTACATCAACATGTGTCCCCTCTTCTTCATGTCTCTTCTACATCAACATGTGTCCCCTCTTCTTCATGTCTCTTCTACATCAACATGTGTCCCCTCTTCTTCATGTCTCTTCTACATCAACATGCGTCCCCCTCTTCTTCATGTCTCTTCTACATCAACATGTGTCCCCTCTTCTTCATGTCTCTTCTACATCAACATGTGTCCCCTCTTCTTCATGTCTCTTCTACATCAACATGTGTCCCCTCTTCTTCATGTCTCTTCTACATCAACATGCGTCCCCTCTTCTTCATGTCTCTTCTACATCAACATGTGTCCCCCTCTTCTTCATGTCTCTTCTACATCAACATGCGTCCCCTCTTCTTCATGTCTCTTCTACATCAACATGTGTCCCCTCTTCTTCATGTCTCTTCTACAACAACATGTGTCCCCTCTTCTTCACGTCTCTTCTACATCAACATGTGTCCCCTCTTCTTCATGTCTCTTCTACATCAACATGTGTCCCCTCTTCTTCATGTCTCTTCTACATCAACATGTGTCCCCTCTTCTTCATGTCTCTTCTACATCAACATGTGTCCCCTCTTCTTCATGTCTCTTCTACATCAACATGTGTCCCCTCTTCTTCATGTCTCTTCTACATCAACATGTGTCCCCTTTTCTTCATCAACATGTGTCCCCTCTTCTTCATGTCTCTTCTACATCAACATGTGTCCCCTCTTCTTCATGTCTCTTCTACATCAACATGTGTCCCCTCTTCTTCATGTCTCTTCTACATCAACATGTGTCCCCTCTTCTTCACGTCTCTTCTACATCAACATGTGTCCCCTCTTCTTCATGTCTCTTCTACATCAACATGTGTCCCCTCTTCTTCATGTCTCTTCTACATCAACATGTGTCCCCTCTTCTTCATGTCTCTTCTACATCAACATGTGTCCCCTCTTCTTCATGTCTCTTCTACATCAACATGTGTCCCCTCTTCTTCACGTCTCTTCTACATCAACATGTGTCCCCTCTTCTTCATGTGTCTTCTACATCAACATGTGTCCCCTCTTCTTCATGTCTCTTCTACATCAACATGTGTCCCCTCTTCTTCATGTCTCTTCTTCATCAACATGTGTCCCCTCTTCTTCATGTCTCTTCTACATCAACATGTGTCCCCTCTTCTTCATGTCTCTTCTACATCAACATGTGTCCCCTCTTCCTCATGTCTCTTCTACATCAACATGTGTCCCCTCTTCTTCATGTGTCTTCTACATCAACATGTGTCCCCTCTTCTTCATGTCTCTTCTACATCAACATGTGTCCCCTCTTCTTCATGTCTCTTCTACATCAACATGTGTCCCCTCTGTGGAAAGAGACTCTGAAAGTTTCAGGAACAAAGATTCTCTCTCTTTTTGATCCATTTCTATAAAAACCTGTCTGAAAATGAGCTGATCAGATTTTGGCCACTTTATGATGTCATAACGATGTGTTGTCTTGTGTAACCATTAGCCAATCACCAACCAAGGTAACGCCCCCCCCCCCCCTCCCCCCCCCCCTCCCCCACCTGATCACCTGAATCTCCTCCTAGAGCACCATTGAGTTCTTTGTAACTAAATCTCTCTCAGAGGGGCGTGGGGAGGGGCTCCTTATTTTCATCTAAAGTAACAGACAGAGAATCAGCACTTTGGAAACAGGGCTGAAACAGAGGGGATTATGGGTAATGCTGCAATGATCTGGTGTTTGGAGCCAAACACTTCAAAGACAGGTTCTGTATATATCTGAGAGCTATAATATATTGATGAAAAACAGTATAATAGGGGACCTTTAAATACAAAAAGACTATACATTTGTGATTAAACTATAGACCAAAAATCAGAATCAGTTTGTGGTGTTTTTTATGTGCCGCAAATAAAGACACAGACAGAAGAATACATAGCAACAAAAAAACTATACATTTTTGTAATCTAATGCATTTTTACAATAAAAACTAACATTTCTGTGATTTTTATTTTGCCCTGACTGGAGTCCGGTTGGTTTTTATTTGCATCTGTTACTTTAAAACCTGTAACACTTAAAGTTATTGTTCAAAACGACTATTTTAGCTTTATTTAACTTTTTACAATATTACTGATTTGAGTGTTTTTAATCATTGTTGTCTCATGCAGATTGTTACTGATACTAGTGATACTGTTTATAAAACCATTTCCTAATCGAACAGACAAAACAATATATTTGTTCATGATATATAAACTCACCGTGATACAAAACGACATGTCCCCTAGTTTAACGATTCACTGCTAAAGTTTATTTCAAAGGTACAGTCCTATTCAAGGTCCTGCACATTAAATTACATTGTGTGTGTGTGTGTGTGTGTGTGTGTGTGTGTGTGTGTGTGTGTGTGTGTGTGTGTGTGTGTGTGTGTGTGTGTGTGTGTGTGTGTGTGTGTGGTGTGTGTGTGTGTGTGTGTGGTGTGTGTGTGTGTGTGTGTGTGTGTGTGTGTGTGTGTGTGTGTGTGTGTGTGTGTGTGTGTGTGTGTGTGTGTGTGTGTGTGTGTGTGTGTGTGTGTGTGTGTGTGCACAGGTATCACCATGTACGCGGTGGGCGTTGGTAAAGCGGTGGAAGACGAGCTGCGTGAAATCGCGTCTGAACCGACGGAGAAACATTTCTACTACACGACCGATTTCTCCGCCATCAGCACCATCGCAGAGAACCTCAAACTCAACATCTGCCCAGGTTAGAAGATCTGGGTGTTTCTGACACCTTGAGTACAACATGCAGGATAACAACAACTTAGAGGAGCTGAAACACACAATACTAGGGAGGAGTTTCCAGGGTTCATTTCCACTTTATTGCAGCTTCATGAGTTTTGTGTTAAACTAGAAAAAAAGCCCCCAAAAAGTTCTTTATTGTCCTAAAAAGATAATATTGTGGAATGGAAAATCACTAAATTCAAGTATAATAATTCACTTTTGTGCACGGCAAATAGATATCGTTTATTTTCCTTAAATATATTAAGGCTATTGAATTGAATAGATAAGGATATTTGTTATTGTGATACAAAAGTATTTCATTATTAGGATTTATTGAATTGCTTTGATGCGTAAAATAACAGAAATGTATTATTCTTAGTTTAATATGATCATTGAACTTTGTTTTTTTAACGTTAAATGATGTATAACATTATTTTACTTAATTAAAATGTCATAAATAAAGTAAAAGACACAAATGTTAAAATAGTTATATGATTTTGTCCATCATAAAGTACAAAGTAGAGGATGAGAGTCGCGTGTCGCTGTAATGATTTCCTGGTGTGTGGCTCCCTCTGCTGACTGAAATATGTAACTGCCGGAAACAATATATAAATACTGTTTATATGTATGAAATAAAATAATGCAATCATTCATTAAATAACAATGTGTCACGTATTAATAGCTAGAATAAATAACATGTGTAATATATATCTGATTTAAATCAAACCTCCATAAAATACATTAAAACTCAAATAAAAATATGTACAATATATAAGAATCAAATGACTAAGTGTGTGTGTGTGTGTGTGTGTATGTGTGTGTGTGTGTGTGTGTGTGTGTGTGTGTGGTGTGTGTGTGTGTGTGTGTGTGTGTGTGTGTGTGTGTGTGTGTGTGTGTGTGTGTGTGTGTGTGGTGTGTGTGTGTGTGTGTGTGTGTAGCGGAGAGTCAGGGGGAGATCGAGGTGAAGGACCCCTGTGCCTGTGAGAGTCTGGTGGAGTTCCAGCAGGCGACCATGAGCAGCCTGGAGCAGCTCACTCAGAAACATATCCTTTAAAACTACCGGATAAAACATCTCCATAGAAACACCTGGAGAACAAAACACAAGTGAATCTGATTAAAATTAACCCTGCATGGAAGTGATTTTTACAAAAAATATTTATTTCAGTTTTCACGCTGGCTTATATATATATTTTTAACACACACACACACACACACACACACACACACACACACACACACACACACACACACACACACACACACACACACACACACACACACACACACACACACACACACACACACACACACACACACACACACACACACACACACATAGTTATACACACAGTATACAGGAAGGTGCACACATGCATATCATTGTAATACCCACACACTTATACACACTATACAGAATACAGGTAGAATACACATGCATCTGGAGAGGGCCAGGGAGCAGTGAAGGGTTCGGTGCCTTGCTCAAGGGCTTTCTCCAGCTCTCAGTCAACACTGTATTTGTTTTGGTCCGATCGGGACTCAAACCGGCGACCCTTCAGTCCCAAGTCCAACAGACTGAGCCACTGCTGCGCCCCCTATATTTATATAAAATCTCGCATCCAGATTTTAGTCAAATTTGGTGAAAAAAACTCCCCTTATTTTTTCATCTGACAAAAGTCTAGTGAATTACTAAATGTTACCACAAAGTTATTGGATTATTTTATATTTGTTGCTGCTTAAGAATAATGCAAATATACCATATATATGGTGTTATACTTTATCGGCTTATTTCATTAAACAGATAGGCTTTGTTCAGAATATAAACTCATGTTTTTATATTCATTATAAACGAATCGCAACAGAAAACCAAGAAGAAGAAAAGAGACTTCTTGCATATTTTCCAGGATTGATCAGGTAAAGCCCTGTCACACCGTGCCGAAATGGACACCCGATGGACACACGATAAAGGAAATGTTCAAATTCGGCTGTGATCGTAGCAACATCGGGCCATTCGTGAGCGGCAACTTCGTAAGGCATCGTGAGGGCATCTTGTCAAATCGTGTCATCTTCGTGTTATCATCGGGCATTCACCCTCACTCTGATCGGGGCGAATGCCCGATGGCACCGATGATAACAAGATGCCCTCACGATGGCCTTACGAAGGGCAAAATTGACACACGAATTCAACACGAAAATGAACCTTCGCAAGGTCCTTCGGCAATTTTTTGGCATGTCAAAGATTTTGCCACTGCTCACAAAGTTGCTGCCGGAGCCTGAGAAACTCCACCGGCGGTCATACGATGGCTTAAGATGCCCTCACGAATGGCCCGATGTTGCTACGATCACAGCCGAATTTGAACATTTCCTTTATCGTGTGTCCATCTGGTTGTTTTATTGCACAACAAAATCATGCAAACATATTATGTAAATAACCCAATTTGTGTTCTATGAAACTAAAAAGGATATAATATATTGTTTTGAAGGCGAGTTGACAGGAAGTTGTTGTTGTTATGGAAACAACATTACGGAGAAAACGTAATATTTTCTACATATAAAGACGGATAAAGTAAAGAACAAAGTCTGAAGATATCAGTACAGTATCATAGTACTGTAACATAATTGTTTTTGGTACTTTCGTTGCAGTTGACAGGGCCTTTAATGATGCACATTGTGCTCCATGTGATTATGTTTCCCTAACCCTCTGTCCACTGTCCGCCATGACGGCCCGTCTGGAGCAGCTAGAGAACCAGCTGCTCTCCAAGAAGTGATCTCATCTTCATCACCCAGAGAGAACAGGAGAATAACAGCGTGAAGAGGAGGTAGAGGAGGAAGAGGAGGAAGAGGAGGAGCTCTTTACATCAATGGACAAAACCAAAGGGCCTTTTCTCTCAAAGCCTCTGTGGCCTTCAGCGCTCTTCACGAGGAAGACGTCTGTCTGAAAGCTTGTGATATAGAATCATATTTCTGTTATGTAAATGAACTCATTTGTACGTCTTAAAATACAACAACTCATCCACTCTAAAGCTACAGCTGTGAAACACAAGAGATTACACCTCCAAGGAATCCCGAGACATCTGTTCACCTGTGTGTGTGTTCCTACATTTAGGATAATAAAGTTCGATTTTTGTTCGATTTGGATACAGCACTAGTCCATTTTGAAATTTGCAATTTCCAAGAAAATGTTGATTAATTGTGCAGCCCTAATGGCCTCTAACACACACACACACACACACACACACACACACACACACACACACACACACACACACACACACACACACACACACACACACACACACACACACACACACACACACATACCATGTATACATCACTTCAGGGGACATTACATTGACTTACATGCATTTTCTGGAGACTTATCCTAACCTTAACCATAACCAACATATGCCTAACCCTAACCCTTAACCTAACCCTTAACCTTACCCTTAACCTAACCAAGTCTTCACCCTAAAATTAATGATTCCCCTCATGGGGACCTCCAATTTGTCCCCATAAGGGAGGCGAGTCCCCACACGTGACTGTGTAAACAGATTTAGGTCCCCACAAGTATAGTAATGCTAGTCCTCACACACACACACACACACACACACACCACACACACACACACACACACACACACACACACACACACAGGGATAGTAATGCTGGCTGTCTTTGTTACTCAATGTACTGTAGAGAGTAGAAATAAGCACAAAGTAATATCACACACACACACACAGACACACACACACACACACACACACACACACACACACACACACACACACACACACACACACTTCATCTGTTACTGTGTATACTTGATCTGTTTTGTACGCTTTGTTAAATATGTTGTATTTATAGCAGTTCTTCGACCACAGTATAGCAAATGTAGGTAAAAAAAGTTGTTACCACTCCCAATATTTAAATTGGCCACTTTTATACAAAATCACGACTTGTTTTCCCATATAACCTCACTTTGATCGCAGGTCTAAAGGGAAGAAATTAGAAGTATCACTAAAGCTGTTAAAATGTGATGAAATGGATATAACAGAAATCAGTGTTTACTCAAAATAAATACTGCTTTTATTTTTGAAAATCCACTTTTTTCTGCACTCTGCAATTTCTAGATGTTGTCTTCGAGTGCCCTAAACATATCTGAGTATTATCCATCATTACAAAAGTGGTTCTTGTACATTTTTCTATCTTCTCTTTGACCCTAATGTTCATTATATCTGTCTTCATCTCACCAAGGGGCCTCACAGGGTACTGTCTGTAAATGACTAACATAAATAAATACAAAAAAGACCACCATAAATGTATACCCCTATATATTTGAATGCTTGTATGTTTTTGTATATTTTCTTATAGCTTTACAATTTTTGTATTTTTCTGATGAATCTGTATTACGGCAATAAAAGAGTGAACCGTTTCCTTCGGAGTCATGTGTCGTTGTTTTGGGAAAAGGAGGTGTTCTTCATTTTGGATTTAAAGTTTTAGAAATTCATTTAAAGCTTCAGTCAGGACCCGAGTATAGAACAAGGTTTTATTTTCTGTTTTCAGGCAAAACAAGGCCAAAAAAATAGGATCTGAGAACAAGGTCCCCTATTATAATGTTTTTCATCAATATATTATAGCTCTCAGATACAGAACATGTCTCTGAAGTGTTTGGCTCCAAACACCAAAAAGATCATTGGAGCATTACCCATAATCCCCTCTGTTTCAGCCCTGTTTCCAAAGTGCTGATTCTCTGAGAGAGATTTGGTAAACAAGAACACAAGGGTAGTATTTTTTTTTGTTTATCTGCACCTAATCTTCAGTATTTCGTTCAAACTTGAGATGAAGGACTTACTGTATAGTAATAGAACAGACAATACAAAATAAAAGGAAACTGTCCAACATGCATGATTTATTTTCTTAAAGAGTCCTCTCCTGCTGATGTTCAGGTGTATATCAGTATGTAGTGTCTCTACTTTAAAGAGTCCTCTCCTGCTGATGTTCAGGTGTATATCAGTATGTAGTGTCTCTACTTTAAAGAGTCCTCTCCTGCTGATGTTCAGGTGTATATCAGTATGTAGTGTCTCTACTTTAAAGAGTCCTCTCCTGCTGATGTGCAGGTGTATATCAGTATGTAGTGTCTCTACTTTAAAGAGTCCTCTCCTGCTGATGTTTAGGTGTATATCAGTATTTAGTGTCTCTACTTTAAAGAGTCCTCTCCTGCTGATGTTCAGGTGTACATCAGTATGTAGTGTCTCTGCTTTAAAGAGTCCTCTCCTGCTGATGTTCAGGTGTATATCAGTATGTAGTGTCTCTACTTTAAAGAGTTCTCTCCTGCTGATGTTCAGGTGTATATCAATATGTAGTGTCTCTACTTTAAAGAGTCCTCTCCTGCTGATGTTTAGGTGTATATCAGTATGTAGTGTCTCTACTTTAAAGAGTCCTCTCCTGCTGGTGTTCAGGTGTATATCAGTATGTAGTGTCTCTACTTTAAAGAGTCCTCTCCTGCTGATGTTCAGGTGTATATCAGTATGTAGTGTTTCTACTTTAAAGAGTCCTCTCCTGCTGATGTTCAGGTGTATATCAGTATGTGGTGTCTCTACTTTAAAGAGTCCTCTCCTGCTGATGTTCAGGTGTATATCAGTATGTAGTGTCTCTACTTTAAAGAGTCCTCTCCTGCTGATGTTCAGGTGTATATCAGTATGTAGTGTCTCTACTTTAAAGAGTCCTCTCCTGCTGATGTTCAGGTGTATATCAGTATGTAGTGTCTCTACTTTAAAGAGTCCTCTCCTGCTGATGTTCAGGTGTATATCAGTATGTAGTGTCTCTACTTTAAAGAGTCCTCTCCTGCTGATGTTCAGGTGTATATCAGTATGTAGTGTCTCTACTTTAAAGAGTCCTCTCCTGCTGATGTTCAGGTGTATATCAGTATGTAGTGTCTCTACTTTAAAGAGTTCTCTCCTGCTGATGTTCAGGTGTATATCAGTATGTGGTGTCTCTACTTTAAAGAGTCCTCTCCTGCTGATGTTCAGGTGTATATCAGTATGTAGTGTCTCTACTTTAAAGAGTCCTCTCCTGCTGATGTTCAGGTGTATATCAGTATGTAGTGTCTCTACTTTAAAGAGTCCTCTCCTGCTGATGTTCAGGTGTATATCAGTATGTAGTGTCTCTACTTTAAAGAGTCCTCTCCTGCTGATGTTCAGGTGTATATCAGTATGTAGTGTCTCTACTTTAAAGAGTTCTCTCCTGCTGATGTTCAGGTTTATATCAGTATGTAGTGTCTCTACTTTAAAGAGTCCTCTCCTGCTGATGTTCAGGTTTATATCAGTATGTAGTGTCTCTACTTTAAAGAGTCCTCTCCTGCTGATGTTCAGGTGTATATCAGTATGTAGTGTCTCTACTTTAAAGAGTCCTCTCCTGCTGATGTTCAGGTGTATATCAGTATGTACTGTCTCTACTTTAAAGAGTCCTCTCCTGCTGATGTTCAGGTGTATATCAGTATGTAGTGTCTCTACTTTAAAGAGTCCTCTGCTGCTGATGTTCAGGTGTATATCAGTATGTACTGTCTCTACTTTAAAGAGTCCTCTCCTGCTGATGTTCAGGTGTATATCAGTATGTAGTGTCTCTACATGTCTCCATGCTTTAATGTTCAAAAAGCTCTTTATTGTTCTCATACTGTCTATGCTGCAGCACCTCTTTTCACCCTCTGTCTGAAACCAGAGTCCAGTCTGCTCTGATTGGTTAGCTGGCCGGCTCTGTTGTGATTGGTCAAACGCTTAGAGATGTCCCGCCCCTTAGCCTGTCATGTACAATGTGTTGGATTGCTAGCCAAACGAAGCGTGAGTGTTACAGAGTGATGTCACCATGTTCCTGAAGTAAACAAAGGAGTTCAATGGAGGTGTTTCAGCAAGGGGGGGAGAAACACCGTCTGGAGGGAACAAAGCCTTTTCAGACCATTTACATGCGCTAAAAGAAAACCTATATAACACTCTACACACCTACACCTTCTTTAATTCAAGACCAAATAACAACTCTTGTTGTTTTACTTATGTCATTAGCTATCTACGTTTCATTTTTCTGGTATTACCTCATTTTGTGTTTGAGGTAAAGAACATGACTAAATAAATGCAGCTGGCTTTTATTATTTGCTCTTTATCGTTGTCTTGTAATATATGCCAAACAAATCCTCAACACAACTGTGATGGAAGCTTCTGAAGCAATGGCGACTCAGAGAGACACGAGGAGAGCAGGAACTTTGATGGCAAACACTGATGGTTTATTTGGAGCTTGCTGCAGATCTCGACCCCAGACGCATGCGTTTAGCCAGTTCTGAGGGAATAATCAACATCGTGCATAAAAGGATAAAGCACTATAACATCTCTATCAGCTGACGCCAACAGGCAGGAATCGGTTTGAAACTTACAAATGATATTCCAATTACTTGTATAGACTCTCCTTGCACTATTTCTATTGTATTGTATTTGTATTTACTTGCACTATTGTATCTGTTTTATTGTCGGAGGAGCCTGTGACCTCAGATTTGTATATATATATATATATATATATATATATATCTACACTGTAGCTATGTACACATGACAATAAAAGCCTTGAAACTTGAATCTAGGGAGACAAACCACTGAGAGCACAGCCCAAGGTTGAGGCCTGTGACAATGAGGGGAGTACAAACTGATAAACTGGGTCAAAGTTATGGGCCTAGGAAAATATTTCCCCAACAACAACAACAACAACCACCACAAAACAAAGTATAATATGTAATACAGATAAGTTGTGTTGTGATCAACATTCTGCTGAGAAGCTAAAGGTCTCCGTCAGTAATGAAGCTGGTCCCTGAGGATCTGCTCTTTCAAAGAACGCCTCAGGGAATCAGCTGTTCCTCTCAGAGTTCACCTTCACACAAACAAGCCTGCCTGAAGCCCTCTGAGATCAGACTGCAGTCATCAGGGAACTCGTCTAATGCCACATGGAGCTGTGAGGAATTATCTACTTTAAAGTGTGACGTAAGAAAAGTTTAGTGGAAGTGTTTTGAGTCATCTGTTTTAATCGAGATCAAAGTTCCAGATGCTCTATTTTTAAATAAAACAACATGAAAACAATCCTAAATTAAGTTAATAAGTGTTGCCTACTACACAATAAAAAACTATGAAATGTGTAAAAATAGGTATATCGTTTATTAAAGTTAATTGTGATATTACAACTTCATTTTGTAAATACCCCCACACAACCTTGTCCTTTGACAGCGGTTGCGTAATTGCGATTATTGAGTACAAATGTGGAGTATTTCACAGTTTATACAGCGAAGTGTAGTACTATTATACATTATAGTTTAGTATATATTAACCTCTTTTTCAAACACGGACCTTCCAGTGACATAAAGTCATTATGAAAAGTAGAAGGAAATATTGTATCTCCTGTATTAGTGATGTTTGTTACTTAATGGAGAATATTAGACGAGATACTAAAAATACTTAATTGTGCTTACATCCCACTTATAAACCCATCTCAGTGAACCACTCAATTACTCTGGGATACTGTTTTGAAAAGATCCAACATTTAAAATAAAGAGCTTTTTGAAAATTAAAGCATGGAGACATGTCCCAGTAGAGACACTACATACTGATATACACCTGAACATCAGCAGGAGAGGACTCTTTAAAGTAGAGACACTACATACTGATATACACCTGAACATCAGCAGGAGAGGACTCTTTAAAGTAGAGACACTTCATACTGATATACACCTGAACATCAGCAGGAGAGGACTCTTTAAAGTAGAGACACTACATACTGATATACACCTGAACATCAGCAGGGGAGGACTCTTTAAAGTAGAGACACTACATACTGATATACACCTGAACATCAGCAGGAGAGGACTCTTTAAAGTAGAGACACTACATACTGATATACACCTGAAGATCAGCAGGAGAGGACTCTTTAAAGTAGAGACACTACATACTGATATACACCTGAAGATCAGCAGGAGAGAACTCTTTAAAGTAGAGACAATACATACTGATATACACCTGAAGATCAGCAGGAGAGGACTCTTTAAAGTAGAGACACTACATACTGATATACACCTGAACATCAGCAGGAGAGGACTCTTTAAAGTAGAGACACTACATACTGATATACACCTGAACATCAGCAGGAGAGGACTCTTTAAAGTAGAGACACTACATACTGATATACACCTGAAGATCAGCAGGAGAGAACTCTTTAAAGTAGAGACAATACATACTGATATACACCTGAAGATCAGCAGGAGAGGACTCTTTAAAGTAGAGACACTACATACTGATATACACCTGAACATCAGCAGGAGAGGACTCTTTAAAGTAGAGACACTACATACTGATATACACCTGAACATCAGCAGGAGAGGACTCTTTAAAGTAGAGACACTACATACTGATATACACCTGAACATCAGCAGGAGAAGACTCTTTAAAGTAGAGACACTACATACTGATATACACCTGAACATCAGCAGGAGAGGACTCTTTAAAGTAGACACACTACATACTGATATACACCTGAACATCAGCAGGAGAGGACTCTTTAAAGTAGAGACACTACATACTGATATACACCTGAACATCAGCAGGAGAAGACTCTTTAAAGTAGAGACACTACATACTGATATACACCTGGACATCAGCAGGAGAGGACTCTTTAAAGTAGAGACACTACATACTGATATACACCTGAACATCAGCAGGAGAGGACTCTTTAAAGTAGAGACACTACATACTGATATACACCTGAACATCAGCAGGAGAGGACTCTTTAAAGTAGAGACACTACATACTGATATACACCTGAACATCAGCAGCAGAGGACTCTTTAAAGTAGAGACACTGCATACTGATATACACCTGAACATCAGCAGGAGAGGACTCTTTAAAGTAGAGACACTACATACTGATATACACCTGAACATCAGCAGGAGAGGACTCTTTAAAGTAGAGACACTACATACTGATATACACCTGAACATCAGCAGGAGAGGACTCTTTAAAGTAGAGACACTACATACTGATATACACCTGAACATCAGCAGGAGAGGACTCTTTAAAGTAGAGACACTACATACTGATATACACCTGAACATCAGCAGCAGAGGACTCTTTAAAGTAGAGACACTGCATACTGATATACACCTGAACATCAGCAGGAGAGGACTCTTTAAAGTAGAGACACTACATACTGATATACACCTGAACATCAGCAGGAGAGGACTCTTTAAAGTAGAGACACTACATACTGATATACACCTGAACATCAGCAGGAGAGGACTCTTTAAAGTAGAGACACTACATACTGATATACACCTGAACATCAGCAGGAGAGGACTCTTTAAAGTAGAGACACAACATACTGATATACACCTGAACATCAGCAGGAGAGGACTCTTTAAAGTAGAGACACTACATACTGATATACACCTGAACATCAGCAGGAGAGGACTCTTTAAAGTAGAGACACTACATACTGATATACACCTGAACATCAGCAGGAGAGGACTCTTTAAAGTAGAGACACTACATACTGATATACACCTGAACATCAGCAGGAGAGGACTCTTTAAAGTAGAGACACTACATACTGATATACACCTGAACATCAGCAGGAGAGGACTCTTTAAAATAGAGACACTACATACTGATATACACCTGAACATCAGCAGGAGAGGACTCTTTAAAGTAGAGACACTACATACTGATATACACCTGAACATCAGCAGGAGAGGACTCTTTAAAGTAGAGACACTACATACTGATATACACCTGGAAATGTTCATTGTAGGGCCGCTTTAAAGCAAAAACTTTGAGCGATCTTAGACTTATAAAACTACCTTACCCCTGCTTTTTTCGACCCCTCCTCACCATGATGATGACCGAGGGGTTTCCCTCGTTAAGGAAATTAAGACATTTCCCATGAATTGTTGATAAATTATCAGATTATTTAGTTTTTGTTTGAGTCTTTCTGACCGTTTAAAAACATTTTTTGTATCTGTTTTCCTGTCGGGATGACACAAAGAGACCTTGGTGATTTCTGGAAAAAACAAGAAGTATTTTTTTTCCATGGAAACCAACAGACATTTCTGTATGAACCTGAAGATGCAGAATATTGCTCCTTTGGAAAATAAACTTTTCATGTGGTGTGATGAACACACTTTACAGGAAAGTTTAAATCATGACAAACAAACGTTCTGCTTCTGTTAATTAGCTTCGCAGTAAACAAGTCAGGCGTGGAAAACAAAAATATATCGTTGTTATGGATCACCGGTGGATAAAGGGCATGTTTGTCCACAGAGAATACCTTTTTTGTTTTTGACTATCCTTGTTAAGGTCAGAGAACTTAATCACTGCTTTCCATAGAGGATGCTGCAACTTGTTTTTAAGTTACTCAAAAGGCCAATCTTCTTTAGATCAGAAACACTCTCAGAAGACGTGGCTAATAGCTCCCTCTGATGCATAACGAGCTGTTTGACCTTTAAAGTTACACCCATTACACAGAGGAGCTGAGCAAATGTCAGCAGGACCCAGAAGTCTTCCTGTGGAGAAGTTCACAGGAAGTTTACTCACAGTTCTGCTCAACAGGAGAAGTGACAAAAGAAAGAAGAACAAAGTAAAAAGTTCAAGAAGACACTGAGGGATTTAGAAACTAAATATGTCAACGTAGGGTATTCTTTCCAGAAGCATAATCAGCATCTCTCTGTTGGACAACATGGCCGCATTTCTTTCATTTTGAGGAACAAGCTGAAGCTGTAATATATGTAAACACAGATAAAAGGAAAATATCAAATATGGAAGCACATTTCTGCCAAAGTGATGAAGAAATAATGTATACCAGAACAGATATACATTTTCTCAAAATACTAACTCAAATATCTTGGAGGAATTAGTTAGTATCTGAACATATTGAGAATCGTTCTCAAAACATTCATAAATCATGATTTTGTACGATTATATATTATATTACTGTCGATACGCTATCTGGCCTTACCCAGACGTATGATCTTAAACCTCCAAAATGAACCACGCAGCAAAACTACAAAACAATTACAAAAACACAAACCAACCTCAAATGAAATGACTCAGAGAAAATTACTAGTGATATTTTCTGCCATCACTTACACTGTGTACACTTAAGCAGGGTGTGAATAGCATTTTCTCACATTGCTGCTGTAAATGTACTCATATAGCGCTTTATCCAGTCTTTACAACCACTTAAAGTGCTTGACATACTACGAGTGATTCACCCATTCACACCTAACTCACACACACACACACACACACACACACACACACACACACACACACACACACACACCACACACACACACACACACACACACACACACACACACACACACACACACACACACACACACACACACACACACACACACACACACACACACACACACACACACACACACACACACACACACACACACACACACACACACAGTTGGCCATCAGGAGCAACTCCGGGTTCAGTGTTTTGCCCAAGGATAGAATGGACTAGATTCACTAGAATGACATTATTGTTATCGACACTGGGCTGATGTTCGGCCTGCAAACATTATCAAAGCTGTGTCAAAATGTTAAGCTAACATTAACTTACATTCCCAAAAGTCTGCGCTAAATTATATTAGTAATGATAAACATATTTGTTAGCTGTGTAAACATCCAACTTTAGCCAAATAAAATAATAGTGCGTTGGACTACGCACCTTAAGGATACAAAAAGTGTGTAATAATTAATATAATCGGCGCTATCTTTGCTGATAGAACATCTTTGACTGAAGTGATGGAGAACAAACTGTACCCAGAATGCAGTTTGATGGTGTTACACTTAATAGAGCCCCCTCCCCGGGAAGTGAGTCAGCATTTTAGCACTTCCTGCTCCCTCGTCTGGAACTCAATGTTTTTCTAACTTAGTTTTTGGTTAGGTGACCGTAAATAAGATCTGTGGTTAACACAAGCTGAAGAGATTTTCACATTTTGTTATACAACGTAAAATATGTCAGCAAATGTCAGCA
Organism: Gymnodraco acuticeps; assembly: GCF_902827175.1. Classification (NCBI taxonomy): domain Eukaryota; kingdom Metazoa; phylum Chordata; class Actinopteri; order Perciformes; family Bathydraconidae; genus Gymnodraco; species Gymnodraco acuticeps. Next base: position 414,865 of record NW_022991300.1, on the reverse strand, counting down.
ATGGTGAATGTCTGAAGCCTCTATCTGCCATAAAAGCAGCACTTAAAGTGGACCTATTGCTATATTTGAAACATATATTGTAGGGCCATACCTATACCAAACAGATCACCCATTGTAGCCATGCCTCATACTACTCAGACCCCTCTGTTGCAGCCCTGTTAGAGAAACGCGGATCGTGGGTCCTTAGTTTGAAAAAGAAAGAAAGAAGAGGAGGCGGAGCTAATGCCTGATCAGAATTCTATCGGAGATAAAGCTAAATTCTGTTGTGATAAAACGTCATCCTGTTCTAAACCACATCAAGGATTATTTCTGAAACAGTATGGAGCTCAAATGCTTTTTCTCTCGCGGGTTTATCACAAGGTAAGTTCTTTTTTTTATTTTCTGCTTTTTAAACACATGTGCTCTCCAGTACAGGTTAGCTCTGAGTGTTAGCGAGGCTTGCTAATGTAAACAAAGACGTCCAAAACACGTCAGGCATTGTTTCTGATAGCAACTCTCTGTGGGTCCGCTGCCGATTTGACGTCAGTTCGGATGGAATCTGTATCCGCTCGTTGTACACCCGTTTTTAAAAGATTTGGGTACGGAGGAAAAGAGAGGGTTTTGTTTTCTGACGCTGCGTGAGTTCCCCGACACACCGGGGACACATATTGATGTATAAAAGACATCACAAAGTGCATTTTCTGTGGTAGGTCCCCTTTAAACAAGTGTGTAAAAGAGACGACTAAACGCCATCAGGCCGAACATTAGCCTTTAGCTTGGCGATGGTGACGGGAAGTCATGTGACTGGTTTGCAGTTCCTTTATAGCTTAACGTTAGCTTTTTACTTCTGGAGATTGCATTGACTCTTCCACTCAATCATTATAAACGTGGTGTTAATGTGTGGAGATTATCCTGCTCAACAAAACGTGTAAGTATCATAAAAGTTTGTTTACCACAGAGACTATTTTCTCAGATATTCTAAATCCAATGGAAAAATCCCATTGACTTTTTGTCCGGGGAGCTCTTAATAAGAAGAATCCATTTTATTTATAAGTGCACTTTTCATTTGAGTAAACACAACTCAAAGTGCTACAGAGTAAAATGGTTGAAACAAAACAACAAAAACTAATTAAACAACACAATAGCATGGCAACACGTGGGGTTTTAACGATCTAGTAAAAGGCTGATCTAAAAAAATATGCGTTCTTAGGCCTTTTTTAGAAGCACAGTTCTTGTGATGCTTACTTCCTGGTCTACAGAAATACGTCCTTACGGCGCCGCTCCATTTGAAGCACATCTAATAAATAAGACCTGCAGATCTCAAGAGCTTGCAGTCGAAGTCCAGACAGAGACTCTCTCCATTTTAGTAAGATATCAGGCTTTTTGTACAGAGATTCATACTTTTACGTTCATTTTTGAAAGTTTTTATATACTTTTATTGGATGCACTCAATATCCAAACATGCATTGACACTCTGTCCGTTGATGATTGCAAACCAAACTACATTTAAAGTCTTAAAGACAACAACGCTGGTGTCCCGAGGTAAGTCTTCTGCATGCATTACACATGTAGTAATGAAACAACAGAGATGTTAAGCTGTTTCAAAGTGAAGTATTGTTTCTCTGAACTGTGTAGTACTTATGTATCATTATGAAATACAAACTGTATGGTCATATGAAGGATGTGCATTGTTGTCCATGTCGACATACGGACAGAATACTTGTGAGTATTACTGCACAGGCGAGTTTGTGGTGCTTTGTACGGTATGTTTAATATCACTTTTTTCTATTGCAGGACATTTTACACTTTAATTTATGTTCTCAAAACTGCCTGAACACAAATCTAAGTCTGCTCGAAGAAGCAATAATAAGATAGATAAAACATTTGCAAAACATGACAATAGTTTTACCCGAATCATTGATAGCAAACAAATGCAACTATGATCAAATGCTGATTACAAATGCAGGTATCAACACGATGCTATACTTTTACGTTCTCAATCAGCTTGCTTTTTTGACACTTTTAAAAAGAAATAAGACCACATAATGAGTCAATGTATTTCTGGCCCTTCTTGTTAATTAAATGCATTCACTTTAAATGTATTAACCAATATATAGGTATGTTATCTTCCAGGTTTACACCCTGATCCTCAGCTGATACTGTTTGACGGAAATGAATGCTCTTCTCACGTTTTTGTAGCAAAAGTATTTTTTTTGAATATTTATAATTCATCCAGATATAGAAGAAGAATATAAAACACAACTGTGTGGGCAGTTCATATCAACCCACCTTTTATTGCCCCACATTGTATTGTTTGTATTTGAAGTGATGTTCGAATGGAGTATAATAGTGATGTATGTCTTAACTTAAAACAACAGTCTTAGGAATTATACTTTTTTGTTGGGAACTTCTGCTCTTTAATCTGAGGACTGGTAGATAGGTAGATAGGTAGGTAGGTAGGTAGATAGATAGATAGGTAGGTAGATAGATAGATAGGTAGGTAGGTAGGTAGATAGATAGATAGGTAGGTAGATAGATAGATAGATAGATAGATGGGTAGATAGATAGATAGATTGATAGGTAGATAGATAGATGGGTAGATTGATAGGTAGGTAGGTAGGTAGGTAGGTAGACAGATAGATGGATAGATAGATAGATAGATAGGTAGATAGATAGATAGATTGATAGGTAGATAGATAGATTGATAGGTAGATAGATAGATAGATAAATAGATAGATAGGTACTATATTGATCCCAATTTGGGAAATGTTTGCGTTGCAGAAGCATAAAGAGACAAGGCAATGTACATACAGTAAGAGATATGTAGAAATGTAGATTCACGAGAGTCGGTACAAGCTATTGATGCAATTTCTTGAATTTACTGTCAATATTTACAATGCCTTTCCTCTGTTAGAGCTTTATCTCTGTGGAGATGAGCGTGTCCTCTGCCAATGGGACCATGGTCATTCAGTATCGAGACTCCTTCTCTAAAGCTGTGGCCAAGAATGTGATCGTGGTGGTGATCGGGATCTCCATCAACTACATCAATGTGGGTCTCATTCACACCTTCTGCAAACACCAGGTGAGACTTTGACTACAGGAACACAGTATTATTATTTGTTGTATTGTCTTTATTTATTGTTTGTTCCCACACATAACACAATAATAGGAGAACATACAGAGTACAAATGCAGGTGCTATATAACAGATACATACAAAAAAGATGAAAACACAATTATGACAAAACAACAATGATAATAACATAAAAAGACCATTACAGTAACAGCAATGACAAGAATACACCAACATACACACTGACATAAGACAGAAACAGAACATCCCTAAGACCAGTCAGGAAAACAGTATTAATGGAAGAGGAGGGAGAAGTACTCAGGTCTTGTACTTGAGTAAAAGTACAAGTACTCAGGTCTTGCACTTTAGTAAAAGTAGAAGTACTCAGGTCTTGTGCTTGAGTTAAAGTAGAAGTACTCAGATCTTGTACTTGAGTAAAAGTACAAGTACTCAGGTCTTGCACTTTAGTAAAAGTAGAAGTACTCAGGTCTTGTGCTTGAGTAAAAGTAGAAGTACTCAGATCTTGTACTTGAGTAAAAGTAGAAGTACTCAGATCTTGTTCTTGAGTAGAAGTAGAAGTACTCAGATCTTGTCCTTGAGTAAAAGTAGAAGTACTCAGATCTGTTACTTGAGTAAAAGTAGAAGTACTCAGATCTTGTGCTTGAGTAAAAGTAGAAGTACTCAGATCTTGTACTTGAGTAAAAGTAGAAGTACTCAGGTCTTGTACTTGAGTAAAAGTAGAAGTACTCAGGTCTTGTACTTGAGTAAAAGTAGAAGTACTCAGGTCTTGTACTTGAGTAAAAGTAGAAGTACTCAGGTCTTGTACTTGAGTAAAAGTAGAAGTACTCAGATCTTGTACTTAGTAAAAGTAGAAGTACTCAGATCTTGTACTTGAGTAAAAGTAGAAGTACTCAGATATTGTACTTGAGTAAAAGTAGAAGTACTCAGATCTTGTACTTGAGTAAAAGTAGAAGTACTCAGATCTGAGTACTTCTACTTTTACTCAAGTACAAGATCTGAGTCAGATCTTGTACTTGAGTAAAAGTAGAAGTACCAGAGTGTAGGAATACTCTGTTACAGTAAAAGTCCTGTATTCAAAATGTTCCTCAAGTGAAAGTAGAAAAGTATTATCTTCAAAATATAGTGAAAGTAGCGACAGTAAAAGTAGTCGTTGTGCAGATTGGTCCATTTCAGAATAATATATATGATATGTTTTATAATGATTGATCATGAAAGTGTTCTCAAAGCTGGTGAAGGTGCAGCTAGTTTGAATGACTTTGTATACTGCAGGGTAGCTTGTGAATTTACTCCAGGTGGAAATAAAGTCTGATTTAACACTTGATTATATTTCACATCATTCATCCACATCTGCAATCTTAGTTACTTCCGACATCTCGCCACATGTAACATTTTATTTTTAGATCTAACCAAAAGTGATGTTGGTATTCATGTTAATTGAATTATGGGCCCAATGCATAAACTGTGTATTGATTGGCACGGTGGATGAAGATCGTTTTTTTAGCTAGCACAATTCATCGTAGGAATACACTGATTAACACATTCAAAAACAGGCTAAATGTGATCCAAGGTTGAACTTTCCTTACTGTAAAGTCCTTGAAACCTCAATGTCAAATTGATGCTTCTGTACTAACATTTTAATTGTAGAAACAGATTAGCCTTCCTTAGGGGAATACATGACTACATAGTTAGTGTTCGGGGCAATATCAGCAGAGGGGCGTACTAAAGTATATTTAGAAGAAAGATTTAATTCAAATTTAAAGTCACCTATTATGCAAAATCCTCTTCTTCATGTCTCTTCTACATCAACATGTGTCCCCTCTTCTTCATGTCTCTTCTACATCAACATGTGTCCCCTCTTCTTCATGTCTCTTCTACATCAACATGTGTCCCCTCTTCTTCATGTCTCTTCTACATCAACATGTGTCCCCTCTTCTTCATGTCTCTTCTACATCAACATGTGTCCCCTCTTCTTCATGTCTCTTCTACATCAACATGTGTCCCCTCTTCTCCATGTCTCTTCTATATCAACATGTGTCCCCTCTTCTCCATGTCTCTTCTACATCAACATGTGTCCCCTCTTCTTCATGTCTCTTCTACATCAACATGTGTCCCCTCTTCTTCATGTCTCTTCTACATCAACATGTGTCCCCTCTTCTTCATGTCTCTTCTACATCAACATGTGTCCCCTCTTCTTCATGTCTCTTCTACATCAACATGTGTCCCCTCTTCTCCATGTCTCTTCTACATCAACATGTGTCCCCTCTTCTTCATGTCTCTTCTACATCAACATGTGTCCCCTCTTCTTCATGTCTCTTCTACATCAACATGTGTCCCCTCTTCTTCATGTCTCTTCTACATCAACATGTGTCCCCTCTGTGGAAAGAGACTCTGAAAGTCTCAGGAAAAAAGATTCTCTCTCTTTTTGATCCATTTCTATAAAAACCTGTCTGAAAATGAGCTGATCAGATTTTGGCCACTTTATGATGTCATAACGATGTTTTGTCTTGTGTAACCATTAGCCAATCAGCAACCAAGGTAACCCCCCCCCCCCCCCCCCCCCCTTATCACCTGAATCTCCTCCTAGAGCACCATTGTGTTCTTTGTAACCAAATGTCTCTCAGAGGGGCGTGGGGAGGGGCTCCTTATTTTCATCTAAAGTAACAGACAGAGAATCAGCACTTTTGAAACAGGGCTGAAACAGAGGGGATTATGGGTAATGCTGCAATGATCTGTTTGGTGTTTCAGCCAATCAGAGACAGGCTCTGTATTTATCTGAGACCTATAACATATTGATGAAAAACAGTATAATAGGGGACCTTTGAAATAAATAGTACTCAGCCGACCTATAACTATTAACCAACCGTCTTTGCTCTTATTCCCCACCTGTCAGATCTTCTACACGAATCCTCGGTACGTCCTCTTCATTCACCTGGTGATCAACGACATGATCCAAGTGACTCTTTCCCTTTGCATGTTCATCATCAGCTACACCATCTACAAAATAAACGCCTCTGTCTGCTGCACCTTCATCCTGATGGCTCTCATCATGACTGAAAACACGCCTCTGAATCTGGCCTGCATGGCAATTGAATGTTACATCGCCATTTGTTTCCCTCTACGCCACGCACATATCTGTACCATCAAGAGAACGCTGATCCTGATTGGTCTGATCTGGACGACCACCATGTTGTCTTGTCTCCCTGACCTCTTCATCACTTTGGCCACAGTGCCACTGGACTTCTTTCAGTCAAAGATCTTCTGCCTCAGAAAAACTACCTTCCCAAATCCCATCATCTTGGAGAAGAGAAATATAACCTATATTGTGTATCTGATTGTGGTTTGGTTTGTTATCTTTTTCACCTATTTTAAAATCCTGTCCACTGCTAAAACAGCTAGCAGTAATGCTAAAAAGGCCAAAAACACAATCATTCTGCATGGGTTTCAGGTGCTGCTTTGTATAACAAACTATATATCCCCCCAGTTTCAAGATTCCCTGATACAAAGGTTCCCTGAAAATATTACAGACAGCCTTTTTGCTTTCTATATTGTTCTTATGATCATGCCAAGAGCAATTAGTCCAATAGTCTATGGCATACGAGACACGTCCTTTAGGAAGTACCTGAAAACGTATCTGCTGTGTAAGAGCCCACAGTAAGCATTGGGATTTCCAACCTGAATGCTTTACATGGAAATCCTAAATCCTAAGTCTTTACACGTGAAAGATGTCCCCATTGAGGCTAATCAAGATGCATTAAAACACGAGTTACAGTCTGGTAATAAGTCCCACTGTTTGTAAAGACTTTCTTAGCGATGGCAGCAGGGGCAGATCTAGACAAATATTCATGGGGTGGCAAGAGGGTGGTAGGAGATTTTGAGGGGTGGCATCCCCTGGCAGAAGTATATGCTGATTCAATCGCAGTCAAATCAATCAATGTTAACTTGGAAAGCCACAATATTGATATTTTAACTCAATAACATTAGGTGACATTATTGTGGCACATCAGTAAAGCCTTTAATATAAATATATAAGGTGGCAGACATCATTTAATGCATTTTAACTGAACAATAACAAATAAAAGACCAGCAGGGGTACCAAATATATGCAGACTGCTGCAATAAGTACATTAATTAACTGTCTCATTGATGTTTGTCTGAATTAATATGATAATATTAACAATCATATTATTCCTATCAGCTGTCAATCACTGAGTTAATGATGAATGTTCCTCAAGATGCTTGCTCACCCTCCTTCAAATTTGAATGACTATCATATATCAAAATACATAATAATCAAAAGAACAGTTCAGCGCCCCACGACTACTGCAAACAGTTACAACCTTGACTTTACATCAGAAAGAACAAACATTAAAGAAGTGACTAACTGCATCAGTTAGGGTTAAACAACGTGTATTCAGCTAAAACATCGCTGCAGTTATGATCCAGTGGAAAGCCCTTACCTACTGGCCTAGTTACATCCTTTGTGCCTGTAGCCATCAGGCTGCACAACAAGGGGTCAACAATGTTACTGGACATCAATACACACTGTTTCCATACATCCATGCAAATATTTGTAATACGTATGATCCAATATGTATATATGTTCATTTTCATTCATTTCTTACTTCATAGTTTATATGACCCAATGTGTAGCTATATATGCTCTTTTGTATTCATTTCTTATTTCATAGTTTTTCATCATTTTTATCTTTGATTTTATTAATCTGTGTGAATCTGTTGCTGTTTGAACTACTGAATTTCCCCACAGGGATTAATAAAGCTCCATCTTATCTTAAATCAAAGTGGTTACTTTCTGTTGGCTGGGCAGTGTCGTTTTACACCGTCTTATTTGACTTTCTCAGGACTTAAAACTGTTTTTTGGGGGCAGACCCCCTCAAAGAAAATAAATATATACACACATACTGGTCATCATCTTAACTGTGTGTTATGGTCATCTGTGAGCAGAGCATCAAGTTGACATGTCTATTACAGCTGAATGCGGCGATTACCTTGTTGTTCAGCAAAACGCCTCACAAACTGATCAAGATCCAAAGCTTTAGTGCGTTTTGATTCAATGCTGAGTACATCCACACTTGACAGTCTCTTCTCTGTCATAGTAGGCCGCAAATACCTCATTCCTTCCATCTACTTGGGTCCGAATCGGTCCGAATGCTTCTCGTTTTGCGCCGTCCCCCGTTCAAATGAAATCGCCGCCAATCATATTTTTCCACGCTCGCGCAAGGGCCGGGGGAGGGGTCACAAGACTCGAGTCTTGTGCTGCATTCACTTGCACTCGGACATTAGAGATTTTCTCTCGTCATAGATGTCCGATGAGCCACAACTTTTATTTCAAAACAAAGCTGCCAACTGGGGTGGCAAGGCTATTTTTTAGGGTGGCAGCTGCTACCCCATGCCACCCCGGTAGATCCGCCCCTGGATGGCAGCCATGTTATTTGTTCATTCTTGCTCATATATTCTCACCATAACGTTGTCAAATATGATCATATTTCTTGGGAGCACAATGCATATCTTTTGCAGTTGTTGGGCTCCCAGGATTTAACAAATAATATTGAGAACAAAAATAGTGTTCTCAACGCTTCCTGGTTTGAAAGTCTTAGAAAAAAGCACATTTCTTAAGATGTGACAATGACAACGCTGGTAGCATGTCTGTTAAGGCTAAGTTCCTTACTTGTCCTTGCTGTCTACCTTCAGCTGTACTAAATAATAAAGGTAAAACATTTAAATCAATCATTCGAATATTGTCTCCTAAACAGTAGGTCCAAACTGCTTTGTTCTTTACTTCGGAAGCTTAAGTGAAAATAGAAGCTGGATTAGAGTCATTACACTTTTTCTTAAATACCACCAGAGATGACAAAAGTACACACATCCTGTACTCAAGTAGAAGTACAGATACTCGTGTTTAAAAATACTCTGGTAAAAGTAGAAGTACTGACTAAACGTCTTTACTCAAGTCAAAGTAAAGAGGGCTTTGAAATGTACTTCAGTAGAAAGTACCCATAGCTAGCAGCTGCTTTAAAGAGTACCTGACCTCCCTTTATATAATAGAACAATAATGTCATTGTTAGCTAATGAATGTTTCCATGCTGAACAACGGCAACATGACAACGTTTCCATTGGTCCCTCTTCTTTAGAGAAGACCAGGAAATGATGGATACACGGATCGTGTTCAAATCAATAGGCACGCAATGACTCTAAAGAATAATGATCACGCATCAAACACACATTCAGACTAAAGCAACCAGCTGTTTGGAAAATGAGAGAAGTAGAAAGTACAAGTATTTGAGTTCAACATGTAAGAAGTAGAAAGTACAGGTATTTGAGTTCAACATGTGAGAAGTAGAAAGTACAGGTATTTGAGTTCAACATGTGAGAAGTAGAAAGTACAGGTATTTGAGTTCAACATGTGAGAAGTAGAAAGTACAGGTATTAGTGTTCAACATGTAAGAAGTAGAAAGTACAGGTATTTGTGTTCAACATGTAAGAAGTAGAAAGTACAGGTATTTGAGTTCAACATGTGAGAAGTAGAAAGTACAGGTATTTGAGTTCAACATGTGAGAAGTAGAAAGTACAGGTATTTGTGTTCAACATGTAAGAAGTAGAAAGTACAGGTATTTGAGTTCAACATGTAAGAAGTAGAAAGTACAGGTATTTGAGTTCAACATGTGAGAAGTAGAAAGTACAGGTATTTGGGTTCAACATGTGAGAAGTAGAAAGTACAGGTATTTGAGTTCAACATGTAAGAAGTAGAAAGTACAGGTATTTGTGTTCAACATGTAAGAAGTAGAAAGTACAGGTATTTGTGTTCAACATGTAAGAAGTAGAAAGTACAGGTATTTTGAGTTCAACATGTAAGAAGTAGAAAGTACAGGTATTTGTGTTCAACATGTAAGAAGTAGAAAGTACAGGTATTTGAGTTCAACATGTAAGAAGTAGAAAGTACAGGTATTTGTGTTCAACATGTAAGAAGTAGAAAGTACAGGTATGTGTGTTCAAAATGTAAGAAGTAGAAAGTACAGGTATTTGTGTTCTAAATGTAAGAAGTAGAAAGTACAGGTATTTGTGTTCAACATGTAAGAAGTAGAAAGTACAGGTATTTGAGTTCAACATGTAAGAAGTAGAAAGTACAGGTATTTGTGTTCAACATGTAAGAAGTAGAAAGTACAGGTATGTGTGTTCAAAATGTAAGAAGTAGAAAGTACAGGTATTTGGGTTCAACATGTAAGAAGTAGAAAGTACAGGTATTAGTGTTCAACATGTAAGAAGTAGAAAGTACAGGTATTTGTGTTAGAAATGTAAGAAGTAGAAAGTACAGGTATTTGGGTTCAACATGTAAGAAGTAGAAAGTACAGGTATTTGTGTTCAAACAGTGTAAGAAGTAGAAAAGTATCAGGTTGTGTGTTCAACATGTAAGAAGTAGAAAGTACAGGTAGTTGAGTTCAACATGTAGAAAAGTAGATTACAGGTATTTGTAGTTCAACATGTAAGAAGTAGAAAGTACAGGTATTGTGGTTAGACATGTAAGAAGTAGAAAGTACAGGTATTTGGGTTCAACATGTAAGAAGTAGAAAGTACAGGTATTTGAGTTTCAGACATGGTATGTAAGAAGTAGAAAGTAAGGTATTTGGAGTTCAACATGTAGAAGTAGAAAGTACAGGTATTTGGTTCAACATGTAAGAAGTAGAAAGTACAGGTATTTGTAGGTTCAACATGTAAGAAGTAGAAAGTACAGGTATTTGGAGTTTCAACATGTAAGAAGTAGAAAGTACAGGTATTTGTATTCAACATGTAAGATAAGAGTAGGAAAAGTACAGGTATTGGGTTCACATGTGAGAAGTAGAAAGTACAGGTATTTGTGTTAGAAATGTAAGAAGTAGAAAGTACAGGTATTTGAGTTCAACATGTGAGAAGTAGAAAGTACAGGTATTTGGGTTCAACATGTAAGAAGTAGAAAGTACAGGTATGTGTGTTCAACATGTGAGAAGTAGAAAGTACAGGTATTGTGTTTCAACATGTAAGAAGTAGAAAGTACAGGTATTTGGGTTTCAAACATGTGAGAAGTAGAAAGTACAGGTATTTGGGTTCAACATGTGAGAAGTAGAAAGTACAGGTATTTGGGTTCAACATGTGAGAAGTAGAAAGTACAGGTATTTGGGTTCAACATGTGAGAAGTAGAAAGTACAGGTATTTGAGTTCAACATGTAAGAAGTAGAAATAGGTATTTGGGTTCAACATGTAAGAAGTAGAAAGTACAGGTATTTGGGTTCAACATGTAAGAAGTAGAAAGTACAGGTATTTGAGTTCAACATGTGAGAAGTAGAAAGTACAGGTATTTGGGTTCAACATGTAAGAAGTAGAAAGTACAGGTATTTGAGTTCAACATGTAAGAAGTAGAAAGTACAGGTATTTGAGTTCAACATGTAAGAAGTAGAAAGTACAGGTATTTGTATTCAACATGTAAGAAGTAGAAAGTACAGGTATTTGTGTTCAACATGTAAGAAGTAGAAAGTACAGGTATTAGTATTCAACATGTAAGAAGTAGAAAGTACAGGTATTTGTATTCAACATGTAAGAAGTAGAAATTACAGGTATTTGTAAAAAGTCGTCAGAAAAATAAGTAGTGGAGTAAAGTACTGATACCAGAAAAATGTACTTAAGTACAGTACCAAAGTATTTGTACTCCACTACTTCCCAACTCTGAATACCACATACACATTTGGATAGTAAAGTGATTGTGAAGTCCAATTTAGACCTACAGACTACACCGTAGCTGGCAGTGAAATCGTAGCAGTTTGTTTAATTAGCAGTTTAACAAAAAATTACGTCATCTCCAAAATACGCCCCAAATACAAGGCAACATATAAAGTTTGAGATTTCCAGTTGCCATATTGTTGGTGTCCAGCTCTACAAGCATCACCTCAGGTTAGTGCCAGCTGCCTTTCATTCTCTTTTCACAGCTGTATTCAGAATACAAACGTGTAGCTTCACTTAAACAAACATGATTTTAACGTCTTTATCACTTGTTTAGGGTTGTTCATTGTGAAGCTTATACAAACTGAATCATTGATGGTTTGAAAGACATCATATTTCAGCTTATCCTAGAAACATTCATTATAAATAATAGGTAATGTAATAGAGCAGTGATACTAAACGTTTTATGATTCAATGAAAACAAATTAATGGGACTTTTTGTGGCACATCTCATGTCGATGAGGCGACAGAATGCATGTTTTCATGATTGAAAGAGAGAAGAAGGGGTTTATGTTTATGAATCTTTCCAATTAATGCTTGATTGTATGATTTTAGAGGTTTCAGCTATGGCTATTAATGTTGTATCAACTCATTCACATTTAAATGAAGCATTTATAAGTGAAATGTACAATTAGTTGCAGTAAATAAATGTTTTGTCCTGTCATATAGTATCAGTCTTTGTGCCAAGTTATTTGAGTTAATAAGTAAATCAATCAGATGATTGGAAAGGAACTGGTCCTTTTATTGATAATTAATGTACTGGTCATAGCCTCTTGGATTTTATACTCATCTTTAACATAATAATTGTATATAGTTTTTAAAGTGTACAGACTGTGAACAATTCCTCATCATTATAATTTACTGTGTATACATTTCATTGCTTGCAATTACAAGAGTTATATTTGATTTTTGATGTTGACGTTGATAAATTAGAACCTTTTTCTCCCTGTCGTTGTTATTGAGTGGCTTTATTCAGGGTTATTTGTGAGAAAAAAACATAATTTCTGAATGTCCATTCGTGTCTGGTTGCTTCATACATGGTTAAATAAATAATAAATGCATATCTGTCATGACTTTAGTGTTCACACCAGATTAAAGTATGTTTTCCAAGTTTCTGACGTAGAAGTATAAATGAATAATGACTGAAAAACTACATTTTCATGGGCTTCAAGAACTAGACATACATATTATAAATGTATTTATAATGCATTGTATTAATAACAATTTATAATAAGAGTAACATTGGAACCCTAAGGGCTTAAAAGTAGGTTAGGAAGTGTATATTTGGTATTACTGTTGTGCCTTTTTACGTATACCTCTTATTAACAATGTGTACATACTGTATAGTATGCTGTATAGTTTTATTTGTATTCTTTGGGACCATGATAAACATAATTTCAGTCTCCCTCTCTGTGTCACACACGCAGAGGATTAACAATAATGATGACTGACTTTCATACAAATGCTTTTCATTTACCATTTTTGATAGGATTTGTGTTTTTGATTTCCTGCTTTTCAATCTTAAAATGTTCATATTTACTATAACATGCTTTGGTGTTGCAAATATCAGTAATCGGCCTCCTTGACTGAGAGCTGTTATCAGTTCAGGCTATAAGAAAACAATAGCAGCCAATCCTTACTATAAATCTCTCCTTATTTTTTATTTACTAAATGTGTTCTTTTCTTTTCAGTTTCAAGAAATGAACGCGTCATCTGCCAACGTCACGGTGGTTCTTCAGTATCGAGATCCGTTCTCTAAAGCTGTGGCCAAGAATTTGATTGTTGTGGTGATCGGGATCTCCATCAACTACATCAATGCCAGCCTCATTCACACCTTCTGCAAACACCAGGTGGAGTTTCCTTTGACATTTAGCCATTAATAATGAATTTAAAAGAAGTTATTAGCAACTCTATAGGAAGCTGTCGACTAATGCATTCATTTTAAGCACACGTTGGGTGATCAAGAGATATTTCGGTAAAACTTTAGATTAAGGTACACATATTCACCATCAACTAGTTGTTCATTAACATAGAGTCAAACTACCAGCTTATTGGTTATGAACTAGACTTCACTTTAAAGGGGACCTATCATGCAAAATGCACTTTGTGATGTCTTTTATACATACATATGTGTCCCTGGTGTGTCGGGGAACTCACGCAGCGTCAGAAAATAAAACCCTCTCTCTTTTCCTCCGTACCCAAATCTTTCAAAAATGGGGTTACAACGAGCGGATACAGATTTTCTGCAGATATAACGTCAAATCGGCAGCGGACCCACAGAGAGTTGCTGTCAGAAACAATGACTGACGTGTTTTGGACGTAATCTCGTCTTTGTTTATATTAGCAAGCCTCGCTAATACTCAGAGCTAAGCTTTACTGTAGAGCACGTGGTTAAAAAGCAGGACATAAAAAAGGAACTCACCTTGTGATAAACCTGCAAGAGAAAAAGCATTTGAGCTCCATGCTGTTTCAGAAATAATCCTTGATGTGGTTTAAACAGGATGGCGTTTTATCACAGCAGAATGTAACTTTATCTCCGGTAGAATTCTGATCAGGCATTAGCTCCGCCTCCTCTTCTTTAATTTTTTCAAGCTAAGGACCAAATATCCGCGTTTCTCTAACAGGGCTGCAATAGAGGGGTATGAGCAGTATGAGGCATGGCTACAATGGGTGATCTGTTTGGTATTTTAAGCAAAAAAACCTCACAGACATGTTTTGCATAGTTATGGCCCGACAATATATTTTTCCAATATAGCATAATAGGTCCACATTAAAATAGGGAACATATTCTGAGTTAGAAATACCACATTTTGAGTTATTTTGACACAATTAACACTTATAGTTTCATGTCTTGTTACATAAGAATAGACCATATTTGTTAGGTGTTATTATGAGAAAATGCCTTATTAGGCCCATATTGAGCATATTAAGACTCAAACACAACAACGTCCTTACTTACAACAAATAAGCACTAATTAGAGGGTTATTAAGGACACACTCTTAACTAATGGCCTAGTACTTGTAGAATATGGTCATGTAGAATAAGGCATTAATACATGTTTTATAATGACTAAACCATGGAAAAGGACTTTCGGGCAGCACCAAAGTTGTTCTGGAAAACTGTCCGACACCTCAGGAGGGGGAAGCAGGGAGCCATCCAAGCTGTGTACGTTAAGGATGGGACGCTGTTGACCTCAACTTATGGAGTGTTAGGGCGTTGGAAGGAACACTTTGAGGAACTCCTGAACCCGACAACTCCGCCCTCTATGGTAGAGGCAGAGCTGGAGTATGACGGGGGATCAACACCAATCTCCCGGGGGGAGGTCACTGAGGTCGTCAAACAACTCCACAGTGGCAAAGCCCCGGGGGTGGATGAGATCCGCCCAGAAATGCTGAAAGCTGCATTAAATATTACATATCTGCCGTAGTTCTCTATTTATAGAGCCCTGATGAGAAGACTTCTAGACACACAGGAAGAACTGCCGCCAAAACTGAAAACGTGACGTGGATCATAAATATATCAGCAATTAAACAACATCTTACATTTCTTTTCACACAATACGTCTCCTTGCAGTATCAACACTAATTCTGCTGACTTTTATATTTGATCCAATTGGTAGATAGTCTGTATTTACGCCATAACGGTGCACAGCTGGTATAAAGGAACACCTAGTGGTTAAAGCATGTTATTGAATTTCATTATTTGTATTATTAGATATTAATAGGATCCCTATAAAGTATATTCATTACTCGTTATTTTCTACTAATAGTTCATTAAAGACTGTATATAATGACTATTTTGCACATCCCTTTCAAGATTTTCTAAGGTTTATTGACATATCATATTATACACAACTACAGTGTAGTTATGCAATGAATAAAAAACTTGGGTCGCAGGTTCCTCAACAGTGCATTACAAGACATCCATCAATAAGACAAGATATGTAATATTTAATGCAGCCGCACCGTGTATTACAATGCCGTTATGTGATGACTTTCAAAGAGAAAAGCAAGCACACTCGGAATAAAGTATTATTTTATTTTTAAAATTTCACATCACATAAACACAATTTCCCAAGGTGCATTGCAGCTAAACCATCCAATCACAGACCTGAGGACCTTGCCTACGTCTGTTTCCGGTATTTGTTTATGACGATGTGAGATGTGAGACTGGGTTGGAGGGGGAAAATAACGTATATGCCACAATTTTAGATGCAGATTTTGTTAAACTAATATGTTTTCGCTGTGGACCAACACTATACATTGACGGGGAATGGGGTAGCAATAAAGATAACACCATTAAACAGTTACACAACATAACAGAAATAATATCGATAGCGGCGTCCCTAGCAACCACCTTGGTAACAATGAAAACGTTGTGTGGACACATTACATTACATTACATTGCATTTAGCTGACGCTTTTATCCAAAGCGACTTACAATAAGTGCGTTCGACCAACAAAATACAACTACACAATTTCCTGAAGTAATCTTCGTAATAACTAGAAAACCAAAGATCATGTACTGCACACATAATCTGAAATAACAACTCATATTTCTCGCATCAAATGACATCAAAACGCATTTTAATGGCCAAACTAACCTTAAAATAGGCATTTTCCACCCAGAATAAAACGAAGGTCGGCCATGTTTTTTATTTCTGCAGGGAGAAATTTGAAGATCACGTGACATAGACGCCAGCCATTGGAAATGAATGGTGAAAAAAAACGTAGGGATCCTACAATTTCAGAGGCGTTTTTGTAGAAATACTACGTCCCAAGTTGTGGACCAACATAGTTATTACACGTTTAGATGTGAGACTGGGTTGGATATGGAGGGGCAGGGATGAAGAAATGTATGGATTAAGAAAGGGAAAGAGGGATGAGTGTAAAAGGAATGTAACATCCACAGAAGATGAAATCCTCAAAAGAGATTTTTACGCCAACTAGCTGTCAGGGTATGCCGAATATATAGTGTTTAGAATCCCCCGTTTCACTTTAAAGGATATTTACCTGCTTTAATTGTAAAGCTGACCCTCAGACTTCCATGTTTTCAAACCTTGTCTTCCATTTTGCTTTTCTTCCCACCCTCCAGATCTTCTACACGAATCCACGCTATATCCTTTTCATTCAACTGGTGGTTAACGACATGATCCATATGACATTGGCCCTTTGCATGTTCATCGTCAGCTACACCATCTACAGGATCAATGTCTCCATCTGCTGTATGTGTGTCCTGATTCTTGTCATCACGACTGAAAACACGCCTCTGAATCTGGCCTGCATGGCGATTGAATGCTTCATCGCCATTTGTTTCCCACTACGCCACGTTCAGATCTGTACCATCAAGAGAACTCTGATTCTGATTGGTTTGATCTGGACGACCACCATGTTGTCTTCTCTCCCTGATCTCTTCATCACTTTGGCCACAGTGCCACTGGACTTCTTTCATTCAAAGGTTTTCTGCCTCAGGAAAATTGTTTTCGCAAATCCCATCATCTTGGAGAAGAGAGATATCACATATATATTGTTGCTTGTTATAGTTTGGACTACTGTCTTTTACGCTTACTTCCGAATTCTCTCCACTGCTCAAACAGCTAGCGAAGATGCTAAAAAAGCCAGAAACACAGTCCTGCTTCATGGGTTTCAGCTGCTTCTCTGCATGTTGGCATATGTAGCCCCGCAGCTTCTAGATGTTCTGATGCAAAGGTTTCCTCAGAACTCTACGGACATCCTCTTTGCTTATTATATTGTTGTTCAGGTCCTGCCACGATCGATCAGTCCGATTATCTACGGTATACGAGACAGGACTTTCAGGGGGTACCTGAAAAAGCACCTGTGTTGGACAGTTAGCAATAAGTAGCCCCTTTTTAGACTTCATTTATACACTAAAGGTCAAGTAGAAGTAGTGACTAAACTTCTTTACTCAAGTAAAAGTAAAGAAGTATGGGCTTCGAAATGTACTTAAAGGGGACCTATCATGCTATATTTGAAAAATATATTGTAGGGCCATTTTTTTACAAAACATGTCGGTGAAGTTTTGTTTTCAAAATACCAAACAGATCACCCATTGTAGCCATGCCTCATACTGCTCAAACCCCTCTTTTGCAGCCCTGTTAGAGAAACGCGGATCTTGGGTCCTTAGCTTGAAAAAAAAAGAGAAGAGGAGGCGGAGCTAATGCCTGATCAGAATTCTACCGGAGATAAAGCTAAATTCTGTTGTGTTAAAACGCCATCCTGTTTAAACCACGTCAAGGATTATTTCTGAAATAGTATGGAGCTCAAAAGCTTTTTCTCTTGCAGGTTTATCACATTTGTATTTCCTGCTTTTTAAACACATGTGCTCTCCAGCACAGGTTAGCTCTGAGTGTTAGCGAGGCTTGCTAATGTAAACAAAGACAAGATTACGTCCAAAACACGTCAGGCATTGTTTCTGATAGCAACTTTCTGTGGGTCCGCCCCCGCTATGACGTCACAGCAGATGGAAATCTGTATCAGCTCCGTTGTATCCCCGTTTTTAGAGATTTGGGTACGGAGGAAAAGAGAGAGGGTTGTATTTTCTGACACTGTGTGAGTTCCCTGACACACCAGGGACACATATTCATGTATAAAAGACGTACACAAGTGCATTTTGCATGATAGGTCCCCTTTAAGTAAAAAGTACCCATAACTACCAGCTGTTTTAAAGAGTACCTGACCTCCCTTTATATTAATAGAACAATAATGTCATTGTTAGCTAATGAATGTTTCCATGCTGAACAACGGCAACATGACAACGTTTCCATTGGTCCCTCTTCTTTAGAGAAGACCAGGAAATGATGGATACACGGATCGTGTTCAAATCAATAGGCACGCAATAACTCTAAAGAATAATGATCACGCATCAAACACACATTCAGACTAAAGGAACCAGCTGTTTGGAAAATGTAGTAGAAAGTAGAAAGTACAAGTATTTGAGTTCAACATGTGAGAAGTAGAAAGTACAGGTATTTGAGTACAAGTATTTGAGTTCAACATGTGAGAAGTAGAAAGTACAGGTATTTGAGTTCAACATGTAAGAAGTAAAAGTAACAAGTCGTCAGAAAAATAAGTAGTGGAGTAAAGTACTGATACCAGACAAATTTACTTAAGTACAGTACCAAAGTATTTGTACTCCACTACTTCCCACATCTGAATACCACATACACATTTGGATAGTAAAGTGATTGTGAAGTCCAATTTAGACCAACAGACTACACCGTAGCTGGCAGTGAAATCGTAGCAGTTTGTTTAATTAGCAGTTTAACAAAAAATACGTCATCTCCAAAATACGCCCCAAATACAAGGCAACATATAAAGTTTGAGATTTCCAGTTGCCATATTGTTGGTGTCCAGCTCTACAAGCATCACCTCAGGTTAGTGCCAGCTGCCTTTCATTCTCTTTTCACAGCTGTATTCAGAATACAAACGTGTAGCTTCACTTAAACAAACATGATTTTAACGTCTTTTTCACTTGTTTAGGGTTGTTCATTGTGAAGCTTATACAAACTGAATCATTGATGGTTTGAAAGACATCATATTTCAGCTTATCCTAGAAACATTCATTATAAATAATAGGTAATGTAATAGAGCAGTGATACTAAACGTTTTATGATTCAATGAAAACAAATTAATGGGACTTTTTGTGGCACATCTCATGTCGACGAGGCGACAGAATGCATGTTTTCATGATTGAAAGAGAGAAGAAGGGGTTTATGTTTATGAATCTTTCCAATTAATGCTTGATTGTATGATTTTAGAGGTTTCAGCTATGGCTATTAATGTTGTATCAACTCATTCACATTTAAATGAAGCAATTATAAGTGAAATGTACAATTAGTTGCAGTAAATACATGTTTTGTCCTGTCATATAGTATCAGTCTTTGTGCCAAGTTATTTTAGTTAATAAGTAAATCAATCAGAAGATTGGAAAGGAACTGGTCCTTTTATTGATAATTAATGTACTGCTCCTAGCCTATTGGATTTTGTACTCATCTTCAACATTTGTAAAGGTTTTTAAAGTGTACATACTGTGACAAATTCCTCATTATTATACTTTCATGTTTATACATTTCAATGCTTGCAACAAGAGTTATATTTAATGTTTGTATATTTATTTTTTGACGTTGATAAATTAGAATCTTTTTCTCCCTGTCGTTATTATTGACTGGCTTTATTCAGGATTATTTGTGAGAAAAAGTAGCTCCCAACAACATCAGTTCTGAATGTCCATTATTGTCTGGTTGCTTCATACATACATTAAATACATTCTAAATAACTATCTGTCATCACTTTAGTGTTCACACCAGATTCAAGTATTTTATCCAAGCTTCTGGCGTAGAAGTATAAATGAATAATGATTAGAAAACGACATTATGATTTGCTTCGAGAACTAGACATAAATAGTATAAATGTATTTATATTGCACTATATTATAACAAAGAGAACCTTGGAACCCTCTAAGGGCTTAAAACTAGGTTTAGAAGTTTATATTTTGTATTACTGTTGTGCATTTTTATGTATCCCTCTTAATAAGTGTTTATTTTATATACGTGTATATACAGTATATACACATACTGTATATTTTTATTTTTAATATTTGGGACGGTGAGCAACAGCATTTCGATCTCCCTGTCTGTATCACTCACGTAGAGGATAGACAATAAAAGTGACTTTGATACAAATGCTAACCATTTACAATATTTTGTATGGTTTGTGTTTATTTTTATTGTATTTTTCAAATTTTTCACTCTTAAAAGTAAATCTTTACTATAACATGCTTAGGTGTTCCAAATATCAGTAATCTGCCTCCTTGACTGAGAGGTGTTATCAGTACAGGCAATATGTTGAGATGGCAAAAGTACACACATCCTTTACTCAAGTAGAAGTACAGATATGCTTAAAAATACTCTGGTAAAAGTAGAAGTACTGACTAAACTTCTTTACTCAAGTAAAAGTAAAGAAGTTTGGGCTTTGAAATGTACTTCAGTAAAAAGTACCCATAACTAGCAGCTGTTTTAAAGAGTACCTGACCTCCCTTTATATTAATAGATCAATAATGTCATTATTACGCATCCGACCTGGAAAACTTTGCAGCAAATCTTATTTGTTACAGTGTACCGTGCACCAGGTCCTTATTCAGAATTATTATCAGAATTCTCTGAGTTTTTATCAACTTTGGTTCTTAAAACAGATAAAGTAATTATCGTAGGTGACTTTAATATTCATGTTGACGATGATAAAAAATAGCCTTACTGTTGCATTTAACTCTATATTAGATTCTGTTGGTTTCTGTCAGAGTGTAAATAAACCAACCCACTGCTATAATCACACTCTCGACCTTGCTATAGCCAAATGTAAGGAAGAGATTCCACCAATACTTAACTCGATAGCATGTCTGCATGTAGGGGAGGAAACTTATACAAAATGTACACCACCCCAAATTGATCATGTTGTTGATAGTGCTACAGATGCGCTGCGAATAAAATTAGACTCTGTTGCTCCTTTGAAAAAGAAGAAAATAAAACAACATAGATTAGCTCCATGGCATAATGCCGAAACCCGCAAAATAAAGCAAAAGTCGAGACAACTTGAAAGGATATGGCGTTCTAATAAACTTGAAGAATCTCGTTTAATTTGGCATATTACTCTCAATGAATATAAGAAAGCACTGCGTAAAGCGAGAGCAGCCTACTACTCTTCATTAATAGATGAGAATAAGAATAATGCAAGATTTCTTTTCAGCACTGTAGCCAGGCTGACAGAGAGCCACAGCTCGATTGAGCCTTCTATTCCCATAGCACTCAGTAGTAATGATTTTATGTGCTTTTTTAACGATAAAATTGTTACTCTTAGAAACAAAATTAATGACCTCTTGCCTTTGACCAGTATAGTGTTATCAACAGCTCCCGGAAACGTAAGTTCTAATATTGCACTAGATAGTAAACTAGAATGCTTCTCAGCCATAAACCTTGAACAATTAAATTAAATGATTCTCTCTTCTAAACCATCAACGTGTATGTTAGACCCGATTCCAACTAAGCTGTTGAAGGAAGTTTTTCCATTAATTAGCACTTCTTTATTAAATATTATGAATATGTCTTTATTATCAGGCTATGTTCCACAATCATTCAAAGTAGCAGTGATAAAACCGCTTCTTAAAAAGCACAACCTCGATCCAGAGGTTTTAGCCAACTATAGACCTATTTCCAATCTTCCGTTCCTCTCAAAAATTCTTGAGAAAGCGGTCGCAAAACAGTTGTGTGATTACTTAAAAAACAATGATTTATTTGAAGATTTTCAGTCTGGCTTTAGAACACATCATAGCACAGAGACAGCTCTGGTTAAAGTCACAAATTACATTCTAATAGCCTCAGACAAGGGACTTGTCTCTATTCTTGTCTTGCTCGATCTCAGTGCTGCATTTGATACTATCGACCATGATATCCTATTGCAAAGACTAGAGCACTTAGTTGGCATACAGGGAACTGCTTTAGGCTGGTTTAGGTCCTATCTATCTGAACGCTCTCAGTTTGTACGTGGTAACGATTAATCTTCCACGCAAACCAAAGTTAGCCATGGAGTGCCACAGGGCTCAGTGCTCGGACCTATTTTGTTCACATTATATATGCTTCCGTTAGGCAATATTATAAGGAATCATTCTGTAAACTTTCATTGTTATACGGATGATACTCAACTATATTTATCAATCAAGCCTGATGAAATTAATCATCTAAATAAAATTCAAGACTGCCTTAAGGACTTAAAAACGTGGATGACCTTAAACTTTTTGATGTTAAACACGACCAAAAGTTATTGTACTTGGCCCGACTAATCTACGAAACAAATTATCTAAAGATATACTAACTATGGATGGCATTAATTTGGCCTCCAGTGAGACTGTAAGGAATCTTGGTGTTATATTTGATCAGGATTTATCCTTTAACGCCCACATAAAATCAATTTCAAGGACCGCCTACTTCCATCTACGTAACATTGCAAAAATCAGGCATATCTTGCCTCAAAACGATGCAGAGAAACTAGTCCATGCATTTGTTACTTCAAGGCTGGATTATTGTAACTCTTTATTATCAGGGTGTACCAAGAAGTCAGTCAAGTCGCTTCAGCTGATTCAAAATGCTGCAGCTCGTGTACTAACCAGAGTTAGGAAAAGGGACCACATTACTCCTGTTCTGGCTGCCTTACACTGGCTCCCTATAGAACACAGGATATAATTTAAAATTCTTCTTCTCGCCTACAAAGCCCTTAATGGGCAGGCGCCATCTTAACTTAAAGAACTCATTATACCCTACTGTCCTACTAGGGCTTTGCGTTCCAAGAATGCAGGGTTGTTGGTTGTTCCTAGAGTCTCTAAAAGTACAATGGGAGCCAGAGCCTTTTCTTATCAAGCTCCACATTTGTGGAATCAGCTTCCAGTTTGTGTTCGGGCGGCAGACACCCTATCCGTTTTTAAGAGTGCGCTTAAGACCTTCCTTTTTGATAAAGCTTATAGTTAGGGCTGATTAGATTCAGCCCCTAGTTTTGCTGATATAGGCTTAGTTTGTCGGGGGACATCTTACTTCTTCCTTCTCTCTGTCTCTACCTGTGTACTCTCATGTTCCGATTAACCCAGCTTCCCCAAATGTCTTTGTTTTTGGTGTCTATATACGCCGGGATCCGGAGACATGGATGATCCTGCGGTCCTGTGTCCTGGATCGCAAGCCCTGGATCTTGAGTCGTGGCAGTGGTCCTGGATCATAGGCCCTGGATGGATATCCTCGTGGATTCATCTTCCTATTATACACACATGCATTTCCAAACATTTGGACTACCTATGTTGCAAATGTATTATCTTTTCAATTTACACACGGCATCTATTGCACGTCTGTCCGTCCTGGGAGAGGGATCCCTCCTCTGTTGCTCTCCCTGAGGTTTCTCCCATGTTCCCTTTAAACTATGGGTTTTCTTCGGAAGTTTTTCCTTGTACGATGTGAGGGTCTAAGGACAGAGGGTATCGTATTGTCATACTGATATTCTGTACACACTGTGAAGACCACTGAGACAAATGTAACATTTGTGATATTGGGCTATATAAATAAACATTGATTGATTGATTGATTAGCTAATGAATGTTTCCATGCTGAACAACGGCAACATGACAACTTTTACATTGGTCGCTCTTCTTTAGAGAAGACCAGGAAATGATGGATACACGGATCGTGTTCAAATCAATAGGCACGCAATGACTCTAAAGAATAATGATCACGCCATCAGACACACATTCAGACTAAAGGAACCAGCTGTTTGGAAAATGTGAGAAGTAGAAAGTACAGGTATTTGAGTTCAACATGTAAGAAGTAGAAAGTACAGGTATTTGAGTTCAACATGTAAGAAGTAGAAAGTACAGGTATTTGAGTTCAACATGTAAGAAGTAGAAAGTACAGGTATTTGTGTTCAACATGTAAGAAGTAGAAAGTACAGGTATTTGAGTTCAACATGTAAGAAGTAGAAAGTACAGGTATTTGAGTTCAACATGTAAGAAGTAGAAAGTACAGGTATTTGAGTTCAACATGTAAGAAGTAGAAAGTACAGGTATTTGAGTTCAACATGTAAGAAGTAGAAAGTACAGGTATTTGTGTTCAACATGTAAGAAGTAAAAGTAAAAAGTCGTCAGAAAAATAGGAGGGGAGTAAAGTACTGATACCAGAAAAATGTACTTAAGTACAGTAACAAATTATTTGTACTCCACTACTTCCCACTTCTGGCTATAAGAAAACCACAGCAGCCTATCCTTACTGTAAATCTCTCCTTATTTTTTATTTACCAAATGTGTTCTTTTCTTTTCAGTTTCAAGAAATGAACGCGTCATCTGCCAACGTCACGGTGGTTCTTCAGTATCGAGATCCCTTCTCTAAAGCTGTGGCCAAGAATTTGATTGTTGTGATGATCGGGATCTCCATCAACTACATCAATGCCAGCCTCATTCACACCTTCTGCAAACACCAGGTGGAGTTTCCTTTGACATTTAGCCATTAATAATAAATTTAAAGGAAGTTATTAGCAACTCTATAGGAAGCTGTCGACTAATGCATTCATTTTAAGCACACGTTGGTTGATCAAGAGATATTTCGGTAACACTTTAGATTAAGGTACACATATTCACCATCAACTAGTTGTTCATTAACATAGAGTCAAACTACTAGCTTATTGGTTATGAACTAGACTTCACTTTAAAATAGGGAACATATTCTGAGTTAGAAATACCTAATTTTTTGTTGTTTTGACACAATCAACACTTATAGTTTCATGTCTTGCTACATAAGAATAGACCATATTTGTTAGGTGTTATTATGAGAGAATGCCTTATTAAGCCCATGTTGAGCATATTAAGACCCAAACTCAAACACAACAACGTCCTTACTTACAATAAATAAGCACCCATTAGAGGGTTATTAAGGACAAAAACTCTTATCTAATGGCCTAATACTGGTAGAATATGGTCATGTAGAATAAGGCATTAATACGTGTTTTATAATGACTAATAAAGAGCCAATATACTGCTAATATTCATGTAAATTAACAACTAGTTGATGGTGAATATGTGTACCTTAAAATCAAGTGTTACCGATATTTCGTACTGTAGGCACGTTCTTTTTGTATCGTAATATTTTAGGTGACCATTGCACAATTTGTAGTTTACATGCAGCATGCAACCTGAATCAGTTGCTAAGACAAGTTAATTCATTTTAAGCACACATTGGTTTGATCAAGAGATATGTTCTTACTGTAGCTCTACTGTTTGCAGCAGCCTTAAAATAATAAACTGGCATTCCTTTTTTCTTAATTCATTTGGCTTAACGTCACTTTTAATTAAGCAGGTTTCTTTTTGTATCGTAAAGTGACCATTGCACAATTTGTACTTTACATGCAACCTGTATCAGTATGTACAGTATAATCTCTTGGCCATTTTATTGTCTATTTTTCCATTGATGTATCTAGCTAGCTAGCAAGTGACATCCCCACAAGATGTCATCCTCAAAAGAGACTTTTATGCCAACTAGCTGTCAGGGGTATGCCAAATATTTCTAAATGACATACAGTGGTCTGATTGCAGTATTTGATATGCAATGCAGGTAGTTTTCAAATGAAAATGAAGAACTGGAAAATGATGTGTTTGGAATTCCCCATTTCACTTTTAAGTATATTTACCTGCATTCATTGTAAATGACTTCCATGTTTTTCAAACCTTGTCTTCCATTTTGCTTTTCTTCCCACCCTACAGATCTTCTACATGAATCCACGCTATATCCTCTTCATTCACCTGGTGGTCAACGACATGATCCAAGTGACTCTTTCCCTTTGCATGTTCATCATCAGCTACACCATCTACAAAATAAACGCCTCTGTCTGCTGCACCTTCATCCTGATGGCTCTCATCATGACTGAAAACACGCCTCTGAATCTGGCCTGCATGGCAATTGAATGTTACGTCGCCATTTGTTTCCCTCTACGCCACGCACATATCTGTACCATCAAGAGAACGCTGATCCTGATTGGTCTGATCTGGACGACCACCATGTTGTCTTGTCTCCCTGACCTCTTCATCACTTTGGCCACAGTGCCACTGGACTTCTTTCATTCAAAGATCTTCTGCCTCAGAAAAACTGCCTTCCCAAATCCCATCATCTTGGAGAAGAGAGATATCACATATATATTGTTGCTTGTTATAGTTTGGACTACTGTCTTTTACGCTTACTTCCGAATTCTCTCCACTGCTCAAACAGCTAGCGAACATGCTAAAAAAGCCAGGAACACAGTCCTGCTTCATGGGTTTCAGCTGCTTCTCTGCATGTTGGCATATGTAGCCCCGCAGCTTCGAGATGTTCTGATGCAAAGGTTTCCTCAGAACTCTACGGACATCCTCTTTGCTTATTATATTGTTATCCAGGTCCTGCCACGATCGATCAGTCCGATTATCTACGGTATACGAGACAAGGCTTTCAGGGGGTACCTGAAAAAGCACCTGTGTTGGACAGTTAGCAATAAGTAGCCCCTTTTGTAGACTTAAAGGTCACCTATTATGCAAAATCCACTTCTTCATGTCTCTTCTTCATCACCATGTGTCCCCTCTTCTTCATGTCTCTTCTACATCAACATGTGTCCCCTCTTCTTCATGTCTCTTCTACATCAACATGTGTCCCCTCTTCTTCATATCTCTTCTACATCAACATGTGTCCCCTCTTCTTCATGTCTCTTCTACATCAACATGTGTCCCCTCTTCTTCATGTCTCTTCTACATCAACATGTGTCCCCTCTTCTTCATGTCTCTTCTCCATCAACATGTGTCCCCTCTTCTTCATGTCTCTTCTCCATCAACATGTGTCCCCTCTTCTTCATGTCTCTTCTACATCAACATGTGTCCCCTCTTCTTCATGTCTCTTCTCCATCAACATGTGTCCCCTCTTCTTCATGTCTCTTCTCCATCAACATGTGTCCCCTCTTCTTCATGTCTCTTCTACATCAACATGTGTCCCCTCTTCTTCATGTCTCTTCTCCATCAACATGTGTCCCCTCTTCTTCATGTCTCTTCTACATCAACATGTGTCCCCTCTTCTCATGTCTCTTCTACATCAACACGTGTCCCCTCTTCTTCATGTCTCTTCTCCATCAACATGTGTCCCCTCTTCTTCATGTCTCTTCTACATCAACATGTGTCCCCTCTTCTTCATGTCTCTTCTACATCAACATGTGTCCCCTCTTCTTCATGTCTCTTCTCCATCAACATGTGTCCCCTCTTCTTCATGTCTCTTCTACATCAACATGTGTCCCCTCTTCTTCATGTCTCTTCTACATCAACACGTGTCCCCTCTTCTTCATGTCTCTTCTCCATCAACATGTGTCCCCTCTTCTTCATGTCTCTTCTCCATCAACATGTGTCCCCTCTTCTTCATGTCTCTTCTCCATCAACATGTGTCCCCTCTTCTTCATGTCTCTTCTCCATCAACATGTGTCCCCATCTTCTTCATGTCCTCTTCTACATCAACATGTGTCCCCTCTTCTTCATGTCTCTTCTACATCAACACGTGTCCCCTCTTCTTCATGTCTCTTCTCCATCCAAATGTGTCCCCTCGTCTTCATGTTCTCTCTACATCAACATGTGTCCCCTCTTCTTCATGTCTCTTTCTCCATCAACATGTGTCCCCTCTTCTCATGTCTCTTCTCCATCAACATGTGTCCCCTCTTCTTCATGTCTCTTCTACATCAACATGTGTCCCCTCTTCTTCATGTCTCTTCTCCATCAACATGTGTCCCGTCTGTTCTTCAATGTCCTCTTCTCATCAACATGTGTCCCCTCTTCTTCATGTCTCTTCTCCATCAACATGTGTCCCCTCTCTCATGTCTCTTCTCATCACAGTGTCCCTCTTCTTCATGTCTCTTCTACATCAACATGTGTCCCCTCTTCTTCATGTCTCTTCTCCATCAACATGTGTCCCCTCTTCTCCATGTCTCTTCTACATCAACATGTGTCCCCTCTTCCTCATGTCTCTTCTACATCAACATGTGTCCCCTCTGTGTAAAGAGACTGAACGTTTCAGGAACAAAGATTCTCTCTCTTTTTGATCCATTTCTATAAAAACCTGTCTGAAAATGAGCTGATCAGATTTTGGCCACTTTATGATGTCACAATGATTTTTTGGCTTGTGTAACCATTAGCCAATCACCAACCAAGGTAACTGTCACAATCTTATGAAGGACTCAAATGCAGCACTCGAGAAACCCAGGAGTATTGGTAATGTACTTTATTGGTAATAATACCAGAGCAGAGGGATACCAGCAGAACAGTGTGATGTACAAATACTTAGTTTCTGTACTTAAATAAATGTTTCTGGTATCTCCACTACTTATTCTTCTGACGACCCTCTTTTACTTTGACTTCTTACATTTTGAACACAAATACCTATTTTTCATGTCTCTTCTACATCAACATGTGTCCCCTCTTCTTCATGTCTCTTCTACATCAACATGTGTCCCCTCTTCTTCATGTCTTTTACATCAACATGTGTCTCCTCTTCTTCATGTCTCTTCTACATCAACATGTGTCTCCTCTTCTTCATGTCTCTTCTACATCAACATGTGTCTCCTCTTCTTCATGTCTCTTCTACATCAACATGTGTCCCCTCTTCTTCATGTCTGTTCTACATCAACATGTGTCTCCTCTTCTTCATGTCTCTTCTACATCAACATGTGTCCCCTCTTCTTCATGTCTCTTCTTCATCAACATGTGTCTCCTCTCTTCTTCATGTTCCTCTTCATGTCTTCTACATCAACATGTGTCCCCTCTTCTTCATGTCTCTTCTACAGTCTATCATAACATGTGTCCCCTCTTCTTCATGTCTCTTCTACATCAACATGTGTCCCCTCTTCTTCATGTCTCTTCTACATCAACATGTGTCCCCTCTTCTTCATGTCTCTTCTACATCAACATGTGTCCCCTCTTCTTCATGTCTCTTCTACATCAACATGTGTCCCCTCTTCTTCATGTCTCTTCTCCATCAACATGTGTCCCCTCTTCTTCATGTCTCTTCTCCATCAACATGTGTCCCTCTTCTTCATGTCTCTTCTACATCAACATGTGTCCCCTTCTTCTTCATGTCTCTCAAAAATGTCCTCTTCTTCATGTCTCTTCTCCATCAACATGTGTCCCTAGGAGGAGTTTGTCAAAATGTGCTTAAAATGCATGAAAAACGCAACTTTTGAAAATTGCCAACTTTCTGGGGAGTGGGGCTAATGGAAGCCAAATAGAAATATGTCCACAATTCTATGAGGAATGTCTGTGCCAAGATTCGTGAAGATCGGAGAAACTATATGTGACTACCACACAATAGGGGGTGCTACTGAGCGATTATTTTGTTTACATTGTCGAAAAGGTCGTGGGCTGTGATGTGTGTCCCAAGTTTTGCGTCCGATGCTCATTTTAGCACATCGCAATAAAAAAATACATATAGGCCACGCCCAAATTCGTCATTCGTTGCAATACTTTAAATCTGAATTCATACTCACCCCCAGAGTATGTCTAAAATAAAAAACAAATATTTCGTCCATCCATTCTTGAGTTATAAATGTGTGGTGTTTTTGGCGCCCCCAGTAGTCCAAAATGAAAATGCTTTGGTGTGCCTATTCCCCAAGACAGACTGAACCTATCCACCAAAATATGTGATATTTGGATACACTGTTGATGAGTTATGAGCATTTATTTCTAAGCCCTGCCTTTTTGCGAATACGTTTTGATTAATGGTGGCCATATTTATCTACTGAACATGCTCATTTCCTAGGGTAATGTGTGTTACCCTCCACCGATGCTGTATACCGCGTTTGGTGTTGATAAACAAAAAATTGCATTTTAAGTTAATATTTCACTGTATTTAACATTATCCTGGGACCCAGCCCATTGAAAATGTCCACTGTATTGGACATTTTGTTAACATGCATCTCCTTTTACTCTTTTGAGCTACTCTATCAATCCCTGATGTACTGTACAGAGGACATCCTGGTCTTTCCAGTGATATGTCATTGGTTAAAATTGCATGCTGGGAAGTTCCTCTTTCTTTTCATCCAAAATGGCTGGCATACCAAAAACTAAATGTTATAGAAGCAGGAGGAGAAGTCAAATATTGTTGAATAATTGTAATTTTTAACATGAAAATCATATATGTTCTTGTTTATTAACATGTGAGGAACTATATAATTAGTTCTGAAAGCAATTAAATAATTCAAGATTTCAAATAACAGCTCTTTTATGAATGTCCATTCTAGTGGACGTCAGGACCGTCTTCATGGACTTAATGGCTCAATATTGTTGCAGGAGACGGAACTGAAGCAGACATTTTCTGTACCAGATAGTTCAGGGAGATTCAGATTTTGAGCTCTCAGATGATGAGAGAGATGAGGCTTTCACACCTGGGATAGAAGAGGGTCAAGAAGAAGGGGGGAAAGATGCAGGAGGCTCCATGAGCGCACAGATACAGACAGAGAGACAGATAGGGACGAGCTGGAAAGACATGGCCCTCTGTGGGCCAAGAGTAGCACGTATGTCTTATTGTTGTTTTTATTTTAAGTGGAGCCATGATGAGAGTTGCCTCAGGAATGCAAGCTTTTTTTCTATGAGCAGGTCAAATGGAGACCACATCCATAAAACTAGTCAAGATGACCCTACAGCCCGTGCCGACTGGAGTCAATGAGGTACTTTTCCCAGTACATTGACTACAAAGTATTTGAAGATCTAGTAAGATTCCAATATGTTTGCATGACATTAGTTATTTATATTTTGCTGTCACTTAATTATAAGTTTAATACATTTAAGTCAAGCTAAGGTACATGTGATGGTAGCTACTAAGTGCTCTGATGCCTCCTCCAAACAGCATTATTTATAACCAGACTGTATCATTAAAACTATAAGTACCAGTTATAGATCCTTGACTTTAGACAAACAATTCAAAAGACAAAATCAACTAAATGTATTTAACACCAATCTTTATGTGAATGTGCCTCTTAACCTGAGATATTAGTTATACAGTAATAGTATTGACAATCTAAAAAAACTGAGCAACTCAACAGTTAACTTTATATTTCTTATTGTCTAAAACATTTATTATTTTCATTTCCCCAATCTCATATTCAGTGTGGACGGATTGAGACAGCATGGTGTCCAGAGAGCTGCAGAGACTTCAGGGAGAAACCTCCGTGTGATGGACGTCCTGTCTGTTGGTTTGTCGAGGACTGAGGGTCTTTCCTCTGCGAGGAGGACCAGGGCTGATGCAGGAGCCCATGCTGGGCAAAGCTGATACCAACTGCACAGGCCTAGTCTGTCACTTTATTTGACTAAATGTGTTTTGTTTTTGCACAAAAACAATTTATTAGGGGAAAAAAGCCTATATAAAGAGGTACAGTACAGCGCTCCACCATCAGTGTCTGATTTATTAAAACAACAACATTGTAACTGAGTAACGCTTAAATGCTACATTTCAAATGTTTACAATCCATCACTAAATTCATGGCAAACCAATTTTAACATTATGCAATAACGCTAAGACGACATTAGTTGCATTGAACTGATCTTTTTAATAAGTTGTACAATTTAGTGAAACATGGGCTTGTGCTTCACTGAGGAGCTTTGTCATTCTGACAGGGAGGCAAACTGCAGTTATTACACTTCACGTTTTGAAATATGTGTAACTCTGTTAATATAAAACCCACACTGCTAAAACTCCGTTCATTTGAATATTTATTTATTTATTTTGGGGCGTGGGGAAAGAAGAGAGAAAAATATATGAGCATTTTATGAGCATGGGATTTTGACCCCTCATATAAACATATGCATAATGCTGCGCTATACTTTGCGGCCACAAGCCGTTGCCAAGCAACGCTTATTGTTTAGGTCCTTTGATAAGCAGGCAGTCTTATAATTAACTAGAACTAGCTAGATCTGATAGATTTGGACATAAACGCAAGTGAAGTCTAACCGGACGCGAGAGAGAGGTCAGAGATCAGATCAGCTGCTACTGACGGAGAACACGCAGCTCTTCCGGATCACAGCTCCGCCCGCTGTGACGGACCTATCACACTTAGCTAGTTTATCTGGAACTAGCTAAACTAGTTATAAGGAATATATTTATTCTTTACTGTCGGGTCATTTATTACAGGTTCAGCGAGCTGCACGAGACTGACGGGCTTTCAGGAGAGGGAGAGGAAAAGAGAGCACCCCGTTTATTTTTCCCATTTTATTATCCAGAATTACTGTAAACTTTTGAATAAAGTAGTTACTATTAGTAGTTTGTTTAAATGCATTACTTATGTTGTATTTTTTCATTGACATAAAATAAATCTCACGTACCCCCTGCAGTACTCCAACGTACCCCTGGGGGTCCGCGTACCCCCATTTGAGAACCACTGGACTAGGCTATTCATTGTTCTTACATGCAGGCATTAAGTTACACGTTCACGTTCTACAGCCACAATTAGTCGGTTTCACAAGTGTAATGAAAATCAAATAAATAGTAAGCATTGGTGTTACCAATGCTTACTATTTATTTGATACCGATTTGGTAATACAATTAATAAAAACAACAAGGTTTGGGTTCGTTCTTCAGATGACTGTGACGTTAACGTGTAAGTTCAATAATGAACTCCAGCTCAACCAACCATATTGTAATATCTAAGTAATCATCTTGAAATATGACATTAATAATTGTAATATACACACATCTTATTGTGAGGTTGATTTCACATACACTACTCCACTCTTCAGCACTACTTTGACGTTAGCTCGTCTACATAATCGAGCATAGCGAATTTAAATTAACCTTAGTGATGCATACAGTTCTACCGAATAAAATCTCTAACTTACAAAGATGACCTTATTTTACCAACCTCAAACAGAAGCCGTTTGTTCTACAGTATTATCCCACTTAATGCTTAACACTCTATTATGCTTTAACTTGGAGGCTACGATTAGCATCGTTAGCACAGATGTAGCTACCACTCGCTTACATGCTAACCCAAGCCTTAACATTCATTACGTAGCTGATTAAAATCATAAACACATATAAAGTACTCAAATTTCACTTACCGCATTCATGCACCGTCTGTTTTAACCGCAGAGCGAGTCACAATAGTCCGATATAAGCATGAAGAATAGTCAACAAGGCACCAGCACAACAAACACGGCGGAGTCAAGTTATGTTTCCCGGATGAGCTGAGCAGGCAGAGTCCCTGTAGCATCACGGAGCTGCTAGCAGAGAGACAGGAAGCTAACATCAGCAGTCACTGGACAGAGCTGTCACTCAATGTGACCACGCCCTAATTTATGCATATCTCCCCCCCCCCCCCCCCACAGTTGTCATGAAGGGGGAATCTAACTATACAGAGAATATGTTTTTTTAACAACAATGTAAACATGTTTATTTCTGCTGTAAAGTTGGGCATTTTAACATGGGGTTCTATGGAAATGGCTCCCTTCTGAAGACTGCTCCTACTGGCCACTAGATGAACTGCAGTTTGAGGCACTTCCTTATAGGCTTCCCGGCTCTGCCCCAGAGTTTGCCGCTTGATTCACACTCATCAAAGTTGATTTTTTGGGAAATGTCCCAGGTTGTGGTGGAATTGTAAATTCCGCTTAAAAAGGTTTCTAACGGAGTGAAATAACCCGGAAGTTTCTAAGCGGCAGCCCTGATAAGAGCTATTTTGATTATAGATCAGGGGTGTCCAAACTACGGCCCGGGGGCCAAATGCGGACCATTTTGAATCGGCCCTCAGCAAATTCAAAAAGTATAATGACTTAATTATAATAAACTTCTGCTTGTCTTATATTGTACTTCTTAAATATATATGTTCAAATATATTATATTCATGTGTTAATAAGTTAATATGTTCAAATAAATTCAGTCAATTCAAGTTGAAAACATGTTCTAAACTTGTAAGAACATGTTTCTAAGATGATACGAAAAAACCCAATAACAAATTAACATAACAACCTTGAAATATACCCTTCATATTTCCAAACATTATAAGCAATCTGAAGCTTCTGTTTTAAGGAATGAGCTGTCAACACAATAAATGAAACCCTGAGCTGTGAGTTGTTTTTCTCTAACACCCTCTGGAGAGCTGTGATGTACAGTAGGCTGTTTTTATCTTAAAGCATTTTCAAGTATCAATAATAGTTGACCTACAATGGATAGATTTTTCCAACTTATAACTGAACTTACAAGGGAATATACCTCTAGTGAGCGGCCTCGCCCTTCGTATATTTTTCTGTATGTGGCCCTCCCCTGATCTAGATGATAGAAATGGAAACTTCCTTTAGAATCACCTTTAGCTTAGGAAACACTGGACCTTCCTTTACGAAAGAAAAATAAATGTTTTCCCACAATACCTTGCGGCCGCAACATTTACCGTGACACAACATAATACAACTGATCGTGACCGGGAAATGCAGATCATGTAGGTTACGGACACTTATTCAGCATTTTACGACTTATACCTGCAAGAATACCCTCCTGAGTAATGTGTGGATGGGTTTGGATCACCCCATAAAGTCAGAGGTTTCCTTGCTGCTGTCATTGTCTAGATGCACTGGTTAAGGTAAGCAACACAACTCTCTGGTCTATAGTTTGTTGTTTTATAATTATTTTCATAGTTTTTTCATGTTTCTATGTAAGTTTGTTTTGCTTGCTTATATTCATTGTTTATTGTAAAGTGCCTTTAAGTTGTTAGAAAAATAAATATACTGTGTAACTTTGTATGTATTATTATCATTATATTGTTATTTGGTAGGCAATATTTGATTCTGCATCAGCTCCTCAGTTAAACCCTGATAATGATCTGTCTTTTCATTCACCTCATGTTTCTTTACTTTTAATGTTAAACTTATAACATTATCTCAGAGTCACCGGCTCTGTTGTTTATGCATCATATGGATTAGACTGTATGTCTACAGGTTGTTTGTCCTGCAACAAATGCAATTGTTTTGTTTCTGTTTCCCATATTTAAAATCCTCTCATCCCCAATGTTGATTTAAACATTAGGACATTTATTTTCACAGCAAACTAAAGTTAATTTTAAAGCTACTGTGGATGCTGGTTATTATTATTTTATGATTTTCCCAAATCATTTTTTTCCAATAACCAACTTTCCACTTCAATGGATTAAAGTAAATTGCGGCAACATATTGATATATTTTAGATGAATGCTTTGCTTTTAGGCCTGCGTTTGTTCTTCTGTCCCTGCTGCTGTTATCAGAGTATATTTATAATTAATCCTCACATTAACTACAGAGTAATGCAAGATGTCAATGTGTATGCTTGGTATTATGCGAACGGTGGTTCTTTGATTCATCATTCCCCCAATTGAAATATTTATTATTGTGTATTTTCTCCGTATATCAACTACAGCAATATGATCAGGGCTATCTTAAACAACTACTTGTAAATCAAAAGACGTTGTTGAGAATGATTTCACCGTCAGACAAGATCCATGTGCACTATTGTTAAGGTAAATGTTTTTCAAGCTTCCTTTTTTACGTTTGAATATATTAATTGCAGGCTTGATCTCCCAAATGCATTTTATGATATCCTCTTATATGATTTTCTTATATTTAACTTGGCAATTAGGCAAGATTTCCATTGAACTTATTGTCATAATCTACAAGGTCAATGTTCTTCAACTTTAGAGCCTGAAATGTATCAGACTCAAATATGTCTTGCTAGGTTTTAAGACATGTTATCTTGAACCCTATGGGTAGTTTGTTTGATGTTTACTTATATTTAACTTTCTCATAAAGCTTAGTATTTTATGCACTTTATGATGGAGCTAAATCTGGGCCAAAAGTTTTGATAATTCGGAAAAATGTAATGAATTTGATCCTCAACTTTGAAGAATAATACAATGCATTCATACTAAAAATAAGTATTTGAATAGTTTACCCAGGTTGAACTTAATTATCTACAGTTATATTGTGGTATTCTATAACTATTGTAGGGAAAGCATATAATTAATATCTACTTCATATTATGTTTTCCTTTTCTTTTTCAAAAGATGAACCTGTCATCTGTCACTGTGACAGCGGTTGGTCGAACTCCAGATTCTTTAATTAAAGCTGTGGCCAAGAATCTGATTGTTGTGATTCTCGGGATCTCCATCAACTTCATCAACACAGGCCTCATTCACACCTTCAGAAAACACCAGGTCTGATATTCCCTTAAAGCTCCCCTATTATACTGCTTTTCAAAAATAATAAATTGTAGGTCTCAGATATATACAAAGCATGTCTCTGAAATGTTTGGCTCAGCCCTGTTTCCAAAGTGCTGATTCTCTGTCTGTTACTTCAGATGGAAATAAGGAGCCCCTCCCCACGCCCCTCTGAGAGATATTAGGTTACAAAGAAATCAATGGTGCTCTAGGAGGAGATTCAGGTGATAAGGGGGGGGGGGGGGGGGGGGGGGGGGTTACCTTGGTTGTTGATTGGCTAATGGTTACACAAACCAAAAAACCGTTATGACATCATAAAGTGGCCAAAATCTGAACAGCTCATTTTCAGACAGGTTTTTATAGAAATGGATCAAAAAGAGAGAGAATCTTTGTTCCTGAAACTTTCAGAGTCTCTTTCCACAGAGGGGACACATGTTGATGTAGAAGAGACATGAAGAAGAGGGGACACATGTTGATGTAGAAGAGACATGAAGAAGAGGGGACACATGTTGATGTAGAAGAGACATGAAGAAGAGGGGACACATGTTGATGTAGAAGAGACATGAAGAAGAGGGGACACATGTTGATGTAGAAGAGACATGAAGAAGAGGGGACACATGTTGATGTAGAAGAGACATGAAGAAGAGGGGACACATGTTGATGTAGAAGAGACATGAAGAAGAGGGGACACATGTTGATGTAGAAGAGACATGAAGAAGAGGGGACACATGTTTGATGTAGAAGAGACATGAAGAAGAGGAGACACATGTTGATGTAGAAGAGACATGAAGAAAGAGGGGACACATGTTGATGTAGAAGAGACATGAAGAAGAGGGGACACATGTTGATGTAGAAGAGACATGGAGAAGAGGGGACACATGTTGATGTAGAAGAGACATGAAGAAGAGGGGACACATGTTGATGTAGAAGAGGACATGAAGAAGAGAAGAGAGGGACACATGTGATGTAGAAGGACATGAAGAAGAGGGGACACATGTTGATGTAGAAGAGACATGAAGAAGAGGGACACATGTTGATGTAGAAGAGACATGTAGAAGAGGAGACACATGTTGATGTAGAAGAGACATGAAGAAGAGGGGACACATGTTGATGTAGAAGAGACATGAAGAAGAGGGGACACATGTTGATGTAGAAGAGACATGAAGAAGAGGGGACACATGTTGAAGAAGAGGGGACACATGTTGATGTAGAAGAGACATGAAGAAGAGGGGACACATGTTGATGTAGAAGAGACATGGAGAAGAGGGGACACATGTTGATGTAGAAGAGACATGAAGAAGAGGGGACACATGTTGATGTAGAAGAGACATGAAGAAGAGGGGACACATGTTGATGTAGAAGAGAGAAGAAGAAGAGGGGACACATGTTGATGTAGAAGAGACATGAAGAAGAGGGGACACATGTTGATGTAGAAGAGACATTGAAGAAGAGGGGACACATGTTGATGTAGAAGAGACATGAAGAAGAGGGGACACATGTTGATGTAGAAGAGACATGAAGAAGAGGGGACACATGTTGATGTAGAAGAGACATGGAGAAGAGGGGACACATGTTGATGTAGAAGAGACATGAAGAAGAGGGGACACATGTTGATGTAGAAGAGACATGAAAAAGAGGGGACACATGTTGATGTAGAAGAGACATGAAGAAGAGGGGACACATGTTGATGTAGAAGAGACATGAAGAAGAGGGGACACATGTTGATGTAGAAGAGACATGAAGAAGAGGAGACACATGTTGATGTAGAAGAGACATGAAGAAGAGGGGACACATGTTGATGTAGAAGAGACATGAAGAAGAGGGGACACATGTTGATGTAGAAGAGACATGGAGAAGAGGGGACACATGTTGATGTAGAAGAGACATGAAGAAGAGGGGACACATGTTGATGTAGAGGAGACATGAAGAAGAGGGGACACATGTTGATGTAGAAAATACATTGATTTTGCACAATAGGTGACCTTTAAACTATTTAGGAAATTCATATTTAAATCATCAGCTCCACATGAACCATAGACGTTAATATTCAATAACACATTAATTAACATTAATTGTTAGCGGTGATTCTTAACTTACAGAAAAGGGATAAAGTTGACCTAGCATGTCTTTAATCTAAAGTGTTCAATGCTTGATGTTTGTAGTGTTGCATTTCTTCATAAAGACACATTTTTCAAGCTTTGAGACCCCATTTACAGCTTGCATTGGGAATATTCTGTATGTTAGGAATCGTGGAAAAAGGTAGGACCCAAATGCAGACAACAAAAAGGTAAAGGTTATAAACAGAAGCAAGCTTTATTTAAAAGCTGAAAAAACACAAAAACATAACATGAAAAACACAGGTAGCACAAACACAGAAAACTGACCGTGAGCAACAAGGAGGGAGACAGGAGAAGAAGCAAGAAGCGTGAGGGAGGACAAACAAACAATGAACCGACAGGGGAACACAAGAATAGACAAGACTAAATACAGGGAGGGGTAACCACGAGACAAGAAACAGCCGGGCAGGGGAGGCAGAAACACAAGGGCAACAGGTGAACACAATTAGACAACCAGACACACCAGGGAAACTAACGACAGGATAACAAGACACAGGTGGGAACAGAACAGCAAAATAACACCCAAAATAAGACAGACTAAACTAAAAACGTGACATAACATTAGGATTGTGACACTGTACTTGGATATCATATTATGATTAGGTGAATTGTATGTTGATAAAGTTGTAAATACATGCATAAACATTGAATAAGTCATCTGAACATCTTGGAAGATCTCAGTACATTTTTCTATGAGGGGCCGTACAGGCCGTAATTCATACTGGTCCTCTCACGCACATACATTCTCCTTTTACATACATATATTTCCACTCTTACATACATACATTCTCCTTTTACATACATATATTTTACTATATTACTTCTAGAGAAGAATGTATGTATATGTGAAGACAATATATGTATGCAAGTGAAGAATGTATGTAGGCCTATGTGTGAAGACAATATATGTATGTGAGAGAGAAAGTATAGTGGAAACGGAAGGAGTATGGTTGAAACGGAAGGCAGGTCATTCTTGCTCTGTGATTGGCTCAGAAGGTCGAGCGGGGCGGGCTCATGTTCAGAACTTCTGATTCAAATCAACATGATGGAGGGAGAGGGTTAGGGTTAGATGACTCCGTGTATCTACGGACCACTTGTTTTTCTTTATTAAACAAGTAAACGGAAGAGTGTCTGCGAGGCGTTTTTGCTTTTTGTTTTTTACCTTACTAAATGGTCTAATGGTCATTGTAGCGAGGGGGGGGGGCGATACTCGCGGAAGTGATTTCAAAACAAAAGCACTCGTTTGCTTGGAACGTTGAACATAATTATAAACAAGGGGAAACAAGGTGAATTTAGCGATCACAACGAAAACGGCCAAGACACACATTGAGCCCAGAAAATGAATGTTATTAAGGCTGTAAATATAATAAGCCTGTGTCTAAAATGGACAACATTGTTAGGAGATTTAAACTATAGCCTACAGAGAGCCGTTTTTTCAAATCAGTAGCGCTTCATATTTTACAAATATTTTTTACTGAAAGTTCTTAATAAAACTGACACTGTTGGACTCGAGGGGAGAAGAATAAATGGACAACATTGTTAGGAGATTTAAACTATAGCCTACAGAGAGCCGTTTTTTCAAATCAGTAGCTCTTCATTTTCTTTTTACAAATATATTTTACCACAAGTTCTTCATAAATCTGACACTGTTGGACTCGGTACTAGTTTGACTGCTACTAACAATACATTTAAGTACTTTTACTGTGTACTTTGTGAGAAATACTCTGTCAAAGTCCCCTCCATATAGCACATAATATAATGCATCAGTCCGTCCCAGGCGGGAGTTTATAAACCAAAGAGTAACCGCCCTTACGGCACGCTCTGATAAGTAAAGCGAACGCACCCGCAAGGACACCTGGCCAGGGATGTGACAGTTTCAGGGGTTGACAAAATGTTCCTTAAAACCCCTAATGCTTGCTGCAATGTACGCGATTCATCTCCCTCCATCATGTTATGTTGATTTGAAATCAGAAGTTCTGAACATGAGCCCGCCCCACTCGACCTTCTGAGCCAATCACAGAGCAAGAATGACCTGCCTTCCGTTTCAACCATACTCCTTCCGTTTCCACTATACTTTCTCTCTCACATACATACATTCTTCTCTCACATACATATATTGTCTTCACACATACATACATTCTTCACTTGCATACATATATTGTCTTCACACATACATACATTCTTCTCTTGCATACATATATTCTCTTCAGACATGCATATTATAAAATATATGTATGTAAAAGGAGAATGTTTGTATGTAAGAGTGAAAATATATGTATGTAAAAGGAGAATGTATGTGCGTGAGAGGACCAGTATGATTTATAGCCTGTACGGCCCCTCATATTGTTCTGGTATCATAACTTTACTCCACTACTTATTTTTATGACGACTTTTTACTTTGACTTCTTACATGTTGAACTCAAATACCTGTACTTTCTACTTCTTACATGTTGAACTCAAATACCTGTACTTTCTACTTCTTACATGTTGAACACAAATACCTGTACTTTCTACTTCTTACATGTTGAACTCAAATACCTGTACTTTCTACTTCTTACATTTTGAACACAAATACCTGTACTTTCTACTTCTCACATGTTGAACTCAAATACCTGTACTTTCTACTTCTTACATTTTGAACACAAATACATGTACTTTCTACTTCTTACATATTGAACCCAAATACCTGTACTTTCTACTTCTTACATATTGAACCCAAATACCTGTACTTTCTACTTCTTA
The DNA here is from genome assembly GCF_902827175.1 of Gymnodraco acuticeps. NCBI lineage: Eukaryota > Metazoa > Chordata > Actinopteri > Perciformes > Bathydraconidae > Gymnodraco > Gymnodraco acuticeps. Next base: position 373,409 of record NW_022991300.1, on the reverse strand, counting down.
CATTTTGAACACAAATACCTGTACTTTCTACTTCTTACATTTTGAACACAAATACATGTACTTTCTACTTCTTACATATTGAACCCAAATACCTGTACTTTCTACTTCTTACATGTTGAACCCAAATACCTGTACTTTCTACTTCTTACATATTGAACCCAAATACCTGTACTTTCTACTTCTTACATGTTGAACCCAAATACCTGTACTTTCTACTTCTTACATATTGAACTCAAATACCTGTACTTTCTACTTCTTACATGTTGAACACTAATACCTGTACTTTCTACTTCTTACATATTGAACCCAAATACCTGTACTTTCTACTTCTTACATGTTGAACACTAATACCTGTACTTTCTACTTCTTACATTTTGAACCCAAATACCTGTACTTTCTACTTCTTACATGTTGAACCCAAATACCTGTACTTTCTACTTCTTACATGTTGAACTCAAATACCTGTACTTTCTACTTCTTACATGTTGAACCCAAATACCTGTACTTTCTACTTCTTACATGTTGAACCCAAATACCTGTACTTTTTACTTCTTACATGTTGAACCCAAATACCTGTACTTTCTACTTCTTACATGTTGAACACTAATACCTGTACTTTCTACTTCTTACATGTTGAACTCAAATACCTGAACTTTCTACTTCTTACATGTTGAACTCAAATACCTGAACTTTCTACTTCTTACATGTTGAACTCAAATACCTGAACTTTCTACTTCTTACATGTTGAACACAAATACCTGTACTTTCTACTTCTTACATGTTGAACTCAAATACCTGTACTTTATACTTCTCACATGTTGAACACAAATACCTGTACTTTCTACTTCTCACATGTTGAACTCAAATACCTGTACTTTCTACTTCTTACATGTTGAACTCAAATACCTGAACTTTCTACTTCTTACATGTTGAACTCAAATACCTGTACTTTCTACTTCTTACATGTTGAACTCAAATACCTGTACTTTCTACTTCTTACATGTTGAACTCAAATACCTGTACTTTCTACTTCTTACATGTTGAACACAAATACCTATACTTTTACTTCTTACATGTTGAACTCAAATACCTGTACTTTCTACTTCTTACATGTTGAACTCAAATACCTGTACTTTCTACTTCTCTCATTTCCCAAACAGCTGGTTCCTTTAGTCTGAATGTGTGTTTGATGCGTGATCATTATTCTTTAGAGTCATTGCGTGCCTATTGATTTGAACACGATCCGTGTATCCATCATTTCCTGGTCTTCTCTAAAGAAGAGGGACCAATGGAAACGTTGTCATGTTGCCGTTGTTCAGCATGGAAACATTCATTAGCTAACAATGACATTATTGTTCTATTAATATAAAGGGAGGTCAGGTACTCTTTCAAACAGCTGCTAGTTATGGGTACTTTTTACTGAAGTACATTTCAAAGCCCTCTTTACTTTGACTTGAGTAAAGAAGCTTAGTCAGTACTTCTACTTTTACCAGAGCATTTTTAAACACGAGTATCTGTACTTCTACTCGAGTAAAGGTTGTGTGTACTTTTGCCATCTCTGGTTATTGTTAAGAACTCAGGCACTTAGGAAGTAGGACCGAATTGCACGACCCGGGAGACAGAGGTAAAGTATTGGTAAGATACTTTATTATTCCAAAAAACAGGCAAGAGGAACAAAAAAAGTCACTATTGAATCTCTAGCTGAGATGACAAAAATAAGAACAAAATGAAAATCGCTCACGTGGTGAGGAACAAAACTTTACAATAGCTAAAAGAGAGCAAAGATCTGAACATGACAAGACAAAAACGAACTGACACTGAACACTGGGAGACAGGGGAATTTAAACACAGGGTAACAAGACACAGGTGGGAACAATCAGGGGCGGGGCTGACACTGATGAGCACAGGAGACACAGAAGGGGTGACAGGTGAAAACAATCAGGACATTAGACACACCAGGGAAACTGACAGACAGGAAAACACGGGGAGAAAGACCAGACAATACACAGGGAGGAAAACATGACAAGGAGAAAAGCAAAACACCCACTACCAGACACACAAACTAAAAACCGTGACACAACAAAATAATCGTGACAGTTATAAACTAGATCACATGTCATTAATGATGTTAAATGTTTCCTCTCCTTTCATTCAACCCAGATCTTCTACATGACTCCACGATATATCCTTTTTATTCACTTGGTGATCAACGATATGATCCAGATCACGTTGACCCAGGGGCGGACTGGGGGGGAAAAGTGGCCCGGGGATTAATTGACAGACAGGCCCACTTAATGCGCGGCATGTATCGGCCGGCCGGCGACGAAAGTATGTTACTTAACAAAAAACCCTATGCATTTTATGTTATTTTGGACCATTATTCATATAGTCATCACATTACCTGAGCCCTTGAGTTGCCTAAGCAAAATAGTTACAGCATATATTTAGTGATTTTAATGTTAACAGATCATTGATGCAATAACATTTGGACCCAATTTTCCTGACTTGACGCATGGAATAAAACATGGGGGTAGGAAGCATCCTCAATGTGGGTGAGACAATTTGACAGGGGGTGTGGGCAGGTGGTGGACCTCACCTCCTCTAGGGGGGTCCGGGGGCAAGCTCCCCCGGGAAGATTCGTTTTAAAATGTTGAAGTTAAATGCATCAATCTGCTGCACTTTGAGAGCAACATTAGGGACTAAAGCTATGGATACATCTCTCAACACCAATATGAAACAGAACTGTAAACAGATTTACTTTTTCTTTCAACATTTATTTGAACAGCAAGTGGAGGCAAAAGTGACTGCACCCAGAACAATAAACCTGCTAGCTAACTAGCCTAAACTCAGTAACAGAATGTGGGTTCTGAATCAACGTTCTTCTCCACAGCCGTGCGACCTCTGAGTCAGACGTCACTTCCCCCTTTTCTATCCTACGGGTGCAGCCACTCCCCCTGAACCCCGTTCCCCTCCCCTCCCCTATGCAAGCCCCTCCCTCTGAACCCAGGGCTCGCTACAATACTGTATACTGTATACACATACACAAAAAAAAAAAACACTAGAGGGCAGGGCAACATACTTATAAACAATAAGCCTTGTCAATACTTCCCTCTCTACCCTTTTGGGTCTATAAGTGAGCTCATCCATGTGTTGCTTTTAAAAGGAGGAGGCTGGGTTGAAGTGGTTGATTTTGACATTGGGAGCAAGGTTGTAGAAGTCAGTCCCCTCTGGAAAAAATAGGGTGGTCTATGGGTGAGAAACATATATGCATGTTATTTACACATTATCGAAGAGATACTGACATCCACCTGAAGCCTTCATTAGAACAAATGTCATGTTTTTAATGTTGTTTAATAGTCTGCAATAATCACTAATTTATTAGTGTCAAGATTGGGAAGTCACATAGTAATAAATGTAAATGTATTACTACATATTACCTCACTGAATTAGTAGTTTCTGCAGCAGCTCACTTTTCTCTGCAACACCATCTATAATTTGGTCACTATCCAGCATCTTCAAAACATCTGGTTGAGTAGCCATGAGCATAAAGGACTCCAGGTTCTGTTGAGAGAGCGAGCTCCTGAGCCTGTTTTTGATTAATTTTAGTGTTGAAAAGCTTCGCTCGCATGCTACCTGTGTGACAGACAGGGTAAGCAGGAACCTGTATGCAAGGCCAATGATGTGGTATGCATCTGTCAGGAGATTGTACTGCTTAAGGATACGGTAGCAACACAATGGGCAGTCCTTGCAAGATGAGCACTTTTTATATACCATCTCCGCTTCATCTTCAGCATCCTCTGGCCCAGCCTCTGTTGTCTTGGTTGTGTATTCCTCAAATACAGATGTCTTCAACCTATTCCACTGTCCTGCCAGACTGATGAGCTCACTCTGTAATTTGGCCACCGTTGCTCTGTCATCAAATGGCAGCAAGCACTTGCTTAATTCTTGGAGTGCTGCCTCTGGGAAACCACCAGCATAAGATGTTACCTGGTTGAATCTTTTTGGGGCCAGAAGTGCCAAATCAGCATACAAAGTGCCATTTTTGAGGAAGCGCTGGTGCATGCTTCCTGTGACTGTGTCCATGATTTGATTATGGACATCAATCTTGTATGATGTTTCAGCATCAGTCACAGCCTCATCCTTGGACATCTCTCCAGGCATGGTTTTCTTCTTTCTACCCCGTTTCTGTGGCAGAGCGGCCTCAACCTCCAGCTCAGTCTCCTCACTCTGCTCCTCTGTTTGATTGTTGGCCCACTGGACGAATGTGGCGGCCGCCGTCTTGACTTTCTCGAAGTCTCTGGTCATATCTTTCAGCTGTGTTTCTGCAGCCACACTCATCCGATGAGCTGTCAGGATGTCCATTCCACTTTTCTGAAGGTATTTTGAGACTGGTGAGGTGACCTGGAAAATTCTCAGGAAGATCTGAGCTGTAAGTATTGTTTCATACCTCAGAAGCTGGGTGATGTATCCACGTGCATTGACCCGTGCAGTGGCGTTGATGGTCTGTCCATGTTGAATGGCGGAGAGGGTATGAAGGACATCAACATACAGGGCATTATCTGGCTTTCCAAAAGAGCCAAATACCTTAGTCACAGCAACGTCTTTGGACCACCAGCGTATCTCTCCAATCGGGGCGAGACGTCTGTGTCTTGGGTCTTTGCTCTCCTTCTCCCAGATGTTCATCCTCTGGTAGGACTCTCTGATGAAGACAGCGATGTTGTTCAACAGGGAAAAAAGTGACCCACTTGCCAATACACATTGTGTTGTGTCTGCCAGGACGAGGTTCAGGACGTGTGCGTAGCACCATACATGGACATGGGTGGGGGACATTTTGGCGAGCAGTGCAGAGAAGCCTTTATATTGGCCTTGCATATTGGAGGCCCCATCGGTGGAATTTCCAATACACTGCCTCACATCCAGTTTCATGGTCTCCAGTACTTCATGCACAACAAGTTGTGCAAAGTACTGCCCAGTGAATGCCTCACATTTAATCACAGCAACAAGTCGCTCATGAACAATGTCTGTCACATATCGTATGACAACAGAGCACTGATCTTGGGCTGTGATGTCCTGTGTGGTGTCAATCTGGACAGAATACATGCCAGATTCCCGGACTTCAGTGGCGATGGTGGCCTTCATTAGGCGTTGGATGGTGGTGATGATGTAGTTGATGGTTGTTTTGGATAGGAGAGTGACAAGGGAACCTCTACCTTGTCTTAAACCAGACTGGTGTATTTGCTTGCTCTTTTCTGTACAGAGAGTGAGGTGTTCCTTGAGACACACATCATATTTTCCCAGCAAAACAATCATCTCTAAAAAGTTACCATGATCAATGGTGTCATCATCTTGTGTATATAATGCCTCCGCCTGCGTGCCACTGTAGCTCAAACCACTTTGACCAATGAGCTTCAACACATCTTTGATGCGCTCCAACACTTGACGCTTCCTCTCTGTGACGTGACATCTGAGGTCCCATGAGAAGGTCCTGAATTGTGTTTTTTGAGAATCTGAGGAAATATGCCTCAGCGCAACCTCTGTGAGCATGGCTCTGCTCATGCTCCTCGACTCTCTGATGTATGTGTGTGAAGTTGGTCATGCCAGTGATGAAGGAGTTGCTATCTCTAGGATTAGCAAAAGCCATACAAAGGGAGCAGAAGAGTACTTCTCTGGCTTCACTGTATGATAGCTATTTCCTGTTTGTGCCGTCTTTGCAAAAAAAAGCCCTCTGCACTACAGCCTTGTCTGCCTTCTGCTGGGGGTGAAAACGGAAGAATAGGTCTAATGTGCCTGACATCGGCCTGGTGAAATAATCAACTGGGGTGGCACTGACATCCTGGCCTTGACTAACTCTGTCAGTGTCAGCAGCAGGATCATCTTCAGCCTACATAAATGATTAGTATTGATTAGTATGTTACGTTATTATGTTACCACCATGTTATTATTATGTATGTAAACCAAGTAAAGTCTTAAAGACAGTAACAGGCTAATTTCCACCAGACAGTAACTTTAGTTGCAGGTTGACAAATAATGGACCCTTTATTATTTGTAGTATTAATAAGGTAACCTAACGTCTAAGCTAATCAAACAAAAGACAGTATAAGCAATCATCGTAGTCTCATTGATTCACCAGCCCAAGTCAAGTGGCTATAATGTTCAAATAGATTACCGTTGTCAATGAGGGAAGCAAATCTACCAGCAGCTTGCATATTTCACCAGAATTTGGTCAGTGAATGGTGTTAATTTTACCCTGTCCCTGTGAACACACAATGTACTGTAGGCAATAGCCTAGCTAGCTAGAAATAGGCTAGCTAGCTAATATTACCTCATCTGCTACATTAAAATGCAAGCTAGCATTAGCCAAATGAGGATTTTCACTTTCAGCATCAATCATAACATTAACTTACCATCATATCACTGCTGGTACTGGGCTCTAGATGCCGCTGTACTGTGTCAGTTTCATTGCTTGACTCACTGCCACTGGGAATGGCCGCTGTGTCGGCTAACGTTACATCAGCTTCTCCGGTGGTGGTTGTACTACAACTACAACCAGCTGCAGGACCAAACGAAAAGTCTGTAATTTTTTTTGATTTTTCTGAACCTTCCTCAAGTGCTTTCATTTTTTTATCCCTAAGTTTTTGTGCACCTCCTTTACGCTTTGGAGCTTGTTTATCCATCAGTAACTCACTCCTGATCTTTCACTGCGCAGTGACAGCTGCTACGGGCCTGATGGGGAGTGGCCGGCCCGGAACACTTACAAATGTGGGCACTTACAAATGTGGGCCGGTAGGATTTAGTTAAGCAAAAAAAAAAAGGGAGTGGCCGGTATACTCACAAATATGGGCCGGTAGGATTTAGGCAAAAAAAAAAAAAAAAAAAAATATATATATATATTTTTTAATTTATTTATTGTTTTGGCCCTCCGGCCCATGCACTGCACCGGCCCACCGGGGAAACTCCCGGTATTCCCGATGGCCAGTCCGCCCCTGCGTTGACCCTCCTGCTTTTCGTTATCAGCTACACCATCCACAGGATCAATGTCTCCATCTGCTCCATTATCCTCATGTTTGCTATTTTCACCGATTTTAACACGCCTCTGAATCTGGCCTGCATGGCGCTGGAATGCTTCATCGCCATTTGTTTCCCACTACGCCACGCACATATCTGTACCATCAAGAGAACTCTGATTCTGATTGGTCTGATCTGGACGACCACCATGTTGTCTTGTCTCCCTGACCTCTTCATCACTTTGGCCACAGTGCCACTGGACTTCTTTCATTCAAAGGTTTTCTGCCTCAGGGAAAATGTTTTCGCAAATCCCATCATCTTGGAGAAGAGAGATATCACATATATATTGTTGCTTGTTACAGTTTGGACTACTGTCTTTTACGCTTACTTCCAAATTCTCTCCACTGCTCAAACAGCTAGCGAAGATGCTAAAAAAGCCAGGAACACAGTCCTGCTCCATGGGTTTCAGCTGCTTCTCTGCATGCTAACATATGTAGCCCCGCAGCTTCGAGATGTTCTGATGCAAAGGTTTCCTCAGAACTCCACAGACATCCTCTTTGCTTATTATATTCTTATCCAGGTCCTGCCACGATCGATCAGTCCGATTATCTACGGTCTACGAGACAAGGCTTTCAGAAAGTACCTCAAGAAGCATTTATCGTGTTGAGTCGGCAGAAAACATTCTCTTTCCAACAAAGGAAGAAGAAAGTTTGTGCAACTCCAAGCTTCCTTGCAACATAATTATTGTCCCTTTAATGGTAAATAAATAAACACCATCATTTACTGAGATTGAGCCGTACTTATCCGACTAAAAAGTGTGTTCTTATGCAGTTGGGAAACTCTGATATTGCATTTGTTCCTGCTTGTTGGAGCTATACTTTAAATTGATTACACTGACCTTGATTACTTTTTGTCAATCCTTGCTTCCAAAATCTTATGACCGAATGTTTACGGTGTTTCAAACTGTAAATTGTTTTCTAAAAGCATGTATGAGTATTGTCTTATTCAGTCAAATAAAAAAACATTCTTTAAACTCATCAGGGTGTAGAACCATCCGATAGTGTCCTTCGTGATGAAGTGTATATAGTTAATGTACTAAATATACCTAAAACAGAGATACGGAAACACATTTTTAGCCTAGCGATGTTAGCCTTTGCAGACCATTTACATGCACTAAAACCCCCCTTTAAAATTGCAAATCTTTCCTGTTTTGGTCCACACCTTTGTCTTTTTAAAAGAAGACGTTTAAACGTATATATGTTTCATGTTTTGGTATCAAATCACCAGAGGTGGGAAGTAACAAAGTATTTCTACTTCATTACTGTAAGTAGATTTTTCCGGTATCTGTACTTTTTACTTTTACTCCCTACATTTTAACACAAATATCTGTACTTTCTACTTCTTACATTTTCCAAACAGACTCGTTACTTTAGTTTTAATGCATGTGAGGTGAATGATCAATTATTTGTATTTTGCATCATTGCGGGCCTTCCCCGACATCAAGACTGATTTAAAACTAAATGGTTGTGACAATAACACGTAGAGAAGACGAGCCATGGCGTGCAGATCATGCAAGACAGACGTAAACAACGTAAAAGACGTAAAAGACGTGTGACGAAACAGCTTGGCAGAGACGGGAGAAAGGTCTAACGGCATAATGTCCAAGAGTAACGCTAGTACAGTCAGCGAAAGGACTGAAAATGAAGATAACATTGACGGAGGCGATTCATCAGACCACCATTAAGACATCGCATCCATGGCCTTACTACGGGAGATGTTTGAATTTGTGGGCGCAGAAAAATGATTTGTAGCGAATGCACTATCATCATTTGTGTTTGATTTGTTTAGGCCTAAATTACGGCAAAGTAACCCATCTACAATGTTGGCGACAGCAAATACAGGTACTTTGTTTTAGTTGTTAGTAATGAAAGTTTAAATGAAGCTCCTTTTCACTTATATTATATTATGTTAATATGATGTAAGGTTCAGTTAGCTTTGCACACAAACAGCCAGTTTAAAAGTTACTTTTTACTGTGAGTACATTTCAGAGACTTTAGTTTTGTACTTTTACTTAAGTAAAAAGTTGAATCAGTACTTCTACTTTTTCCATACAACTAGAGTTAACCTTCACTGATGTAAGAGGGTGTTCTCCTTGTTCTGACTGGCAGCTCGTGGTCCAATAATCTGTCTATGATCATCTTGCTTTCTATAAAACGATGAAACAGATTTCAGGCTCCTTCATCTCTGATCGAGGTGGAGTTACAAGCTGAGGTAAGGAGGTCATTAATGCTCTCATACTGTTAACATATTATCATGGTGTTGTTTATTGAACTGCAATCCTTTTGAACTGTATTAACATATTATAGTCCGGCTCATGGCTTCTTCTGCAAAAATACAATTGAAAGAAAACTGTTAATGTGCCTTTTAAAAGAAAATAATAGCTCATCTAAAAAACGAAATGCTATAATGTTTGTAATCCATATATTTATAACTCTTTATTCGTCTTATGTTGCATTTAGTAACACCTTTAACTTTCTCCTAAGTGATCGAATGCTTAATGTAAAAGTGTGCCAGTCTCATTTTGAAAAAGGTTATCTACTATACTTCATATGTGACCTAGTATTGATAGGAAATATTTCATTAACCTTGTGAAATATTTAAGACCCGTGCAAAGGTGTTTCTTATGAACAAGAATAAAGGAACTGTTGATTGATTGTAGATTCACTTTATTCTCTGTGCATAACCAAGTAGTTGCTGTTGGTACAAAAAATAAAGTAGGCCTAAGGCTTTGAACTTCACATTCACATAAACATAAGAAAAACATGTTCTATCTTCAGTCAAGTCTGCTCAAATGTAACAAAAGCTCTACTTAATAATGTGATGATTAGGATTATTAGTTGAAGTTATAGTTTCAATTAAATACCATTAAATGTTTGAATTGACTGTCATTTTGTATGTTTTTGTTGTTACATTTTTCTCACTATGCAAAGTCATTTTCATTTTTCTACAAATGCCCTGCTTATGAAACCCCTGTGTTAGTTTGAATTGTTCACTTTTGGCACAGGATCCTCAAAATGAATTCCTCGTCTCTTGGCTTTCTTAATGTGTCGATTGTTGGGAGAAATCGAGACTCCTTCAGTACGGCTGTGGCTAAAAATGTGATTGTCGTGGCTCTGGGCCTCATCATCAACTACATCAACGGTACTCTGATACACACCTTCAGGAAACACCGGGTACGAGTTATCTACATTTTTAAAGATGTAAGGTTTTTATTGTCATGTGTTACATAGCTACAGTGTAGAAATATCAATTACAATCGTAGCTCCTCCAACAGCGCAACACAATAACACTGATAGAAATAGTTAAAATAGTGCAAGTAAATAAATTAGAATAGAAATAGTGCAAGGAAAGTAATATCTATTATGTTTTCTATCATATTGATTATTATTCTAACCTCTCTTTGCTTGTTTTTATATATATACATACATACACTCAATACAATACACTCGCTGCTATATCATTGCAATATTATTATTGTTAATAATATGCTATGATAACGTGCAATTATCTGCCACTACGTTTTATTTTAGCACTACTAAAATACTGGTGATATTTACATTAATTATGTGACCGTCTGTGTTTCCTGTAGTTATTTAAATGCTCTTTTTACTGCACTGTTAGTGTACACTTGTACTATTATGCTGCTGTGTGTATTGTTGTTACTCTGGCACAACAATTTCCTTCGGGATAAATAAAGTCCTATCTTATCTTATACTGCATTCACTATACCATATGCATGCAGAACAATATGATATCCATTGATTGCATTCTTATGTCTGAGCTTTATTGCTGTATTATAATGTGTTTTCTATTCATTATTACTGTAACCTCTGTTGGCTTTAAACACATGCTGCATTCATTAAATAATACGTGTCATTTGGCCCTAATCCTCTCCTGGACACAACAACATTACAATCACCATAACATATTTTTAATTATTGTTTTTGAAATGTTTTAAATTCAATACATTTATACATAGACATTTGTATTGATTGGGATAAACCCCTTGAGATGCACCATCTCGTTTTCAAGGGGGTCCCGACAATAGCAACAACTTACAGACATACATAGACAAAAAGCAAAACATGACACACAAGACAAACCACGTACAGTCTGTTCAGTGAAATTCAAGCAATGCACACAATCATTACAATTTGAGACAGTCAAGCAAATCAGTTTCATTAATATCAGTTATAACAAGTGCAAACCAGTTGAAGGTGAGATAACAATGCATGTTTAAATAAACCCAATGATGCAAGAGATCTAATGGCAGCAGGTCAAGTATTCCAGTCAGTTGGGGCTTTGAACATGAACGCTCTTCTGCCAATCAATTCTTTTGACGTATTTAAATAAAAAATGTAAAATTATTCAAATTAAAATGTAAGTATATGTACATTTGTCGGCTTCATTATTTATCCTTTTTTTTTTTTAAAGATTGCCTTCATTGTATATACTGTACGACAAACCGACTATTCATCTTCAACAATTTCCACACAGACTTTCTAATGAGATTTTAGTGTTTCTAACAAAAGGTATTGAAGCAAACTTTACTGTCATTTCTTATGTCTTTGTTATTACATTTTTCTCACTATTGCAAAGTAATTTTGACCAAAACTACAAATGCACTTACTTCTGAAACCCCTGTGTTAGTTTGAATTGTTCACTTTCATTATAGGTGAATTAAAGTCACATTTACACAGTATTTCATCTACCTTCATCACTGCAGGACAGAAACAAGTCCGCTGAAATCTCTTTTCCCGCAGATATTCCACATCAACCCCCGCTACATCCTCTTCATCCACCTGGTGGTGAACGACATGATCCAGCTGACCTCCACCATCAGCCTGTTTGTCTTCAGCTACGTCTTCTACAAAATCAATGTGTCTTTATGCTGCTTCATCATCCTCTGCTCTGTCTTCACCACACTCAACACCCCGATAAACCTGGCCGTGATGGCGGTGGAGTGCTTCATCGCTATCTGTTTACCTCTGAGGCACGCTGAGCTATGCACCATTCAAAGGATTTATATTCTGATTGGTTGGATGTGGACTTTGAGTGCGGTCGTAACGATGCCAGATGTGTTTATTATTCTGGCTACAGAGCCCATAGAGCTGTTTTACTCCACCATTGTATGTAGTAAGGACAACCTGTTCCGACACCCTGTGATCCTTGAAAAGCGGGATGTTTCCTACATAATATACCTAATCTTTGTCTGGCTCACTCTCCTTTTCACTTACTTTAAGATCTTTCTAGCTGCTAAATCAGCTAAATCGGGTAACGGAGATGCAAAGAAAGCCAAAAATACAATCCTGCTCCATGGCTTTCAGCTGCTGTTGTGTATGCTAACGTACGTCTCACATACGATAAACAAGGCTCTGTATAACTGGTTCCCTCAACACTTTACACATGCTCTCTTCATGAGTTATATCATCGTGCAGATCCTCCCCAGGTTTGTCAGTCCCATCGTGTACGGGCTGCGAGATACGACGTTTAGGCAGCATTTGAAAAAGTATCAGATGTGTTCAGTTACAAAAAGCAAGCATCAAACCATGGCCTGCAGCGAGGATTATTAGAGAATCAAGGCAAGGCAAGTTTATTTATATAGCACTTTTCAACACAAGGCAATTCAAAGTGCTTTACAACAATGAAAGACATTAAGAGCATGACACACATTAGAAACATTAAAAAGCAAAGAAAATAAAACATGAATAACACAGGTACATGAAAGTTCCTTCTATATCAGAGTAGCTCATGATAACAGAGGCCCTACGTAGCTGTGTACGCAGCCGGATGTATATGGATGACGCTCATGAGACACTGTGTTGAAGTTATGATAGCTATGATCCTAAGAGTGGCATGATGACTCAGCCTCTATGGAGATAGGCATATGACTGTCATGTTTATTGATTACGCAGGCCTTAGCTAATCTGAACTAATGTCAGAATACTGCTTTGAACCAGTATTCTTCCATCTTGTTGACTGTAACTCCCTCTCTACTGTATAAGCATCTGAAGGACACTGTTCTGGGTACTATTTGTCCCACGCAGCCCTGTGTGTGATGACTACTTCCATTCTTGAGAGGATAATAAATACATGTATCCTGATATTGAAGACCAAGCCGGTGACCAATGAACAAAAGTTACAGTGCAGTCTAAGATATGAATAGTTCAATTAAAAGCAGCGGCAAAAAGAAAGTATTCCGTCTGGATTTGAAAGTAGTCAGAGTTGCAGCGGACCTGCAGGTTTCTGGGAGTTTGTTCCAGCTATTTGGGAGGCGTGTGGCGCAGTGGATTAGTGAGTTGGTGTTGGGATCAGTGGGTCACAGGTTCAAACCCCACTACAGTCAGCATGTCGTAGTGTCCCTGAGACTCTTCACCCCAAATTGCTCCTGTGGGGATTGTCCACAGTATTGAGTATGTGAGTCGCTTTGGATAAAAGCGTCTAACAAGTGACATGTGATGTAATATTTGGAAATACCCTAGCCAAATTCTCACATTCCTCTACCCCTAGTCTTCCCGTGAAATTATAGTTCAATCATGAGAGACGTGATGTATGAAATACATGTTTAATACCGGACACGTGGTATAGAAAATTATGATTGACAGATTACAACAATGAATCAACTGATGTTTGGAGATTAGGCCCCGGTTTGTAGGATATCATTCAGGAGGGGAAAACCGCTCCGATGAACCCCCCGGGGTCTAGACACTGGTGGTGGTGATAATGGTTCGGTCTGGTTTGGAGGAAGAAGGATTAGCTTGGCCCTGAATTAGGAGACAGGAGGCGAAGGGGTGGAGGCGGGTTGTGCGTTGACACCTGAAATGACAACTGACAGAGAGGGAAGAGCAGATTTAAAGGGTTTAGCAGGTGCAATGATTGCTAGCTGGGGAGTACCGCCCCTGATTACTTAATGGGAGAAGAGCTTGCAGTGACGTGTAACACCAGGGGGTATGGTCTTCTTTCTTGAACTTGCGCTAAGCTTCATTTCAATCATGAGAGACGTGATGTATGAAATACATGTTTAATACCGGACACGTGGTATAGAAAATTATGATTGACAGATTACAACAATGAATCAACTGATGTTTGGAGATTAGGCCCCGGTTTGTAGGATATCATTCAGGAGGGGAAAACCGCTCCGATGAACCCCCAAAGAGAAGAGAAGTAAGAAGTGCTGAGATGTGAAGCATTTCTTACCTTGCTGGCTGATTGAGGAGATCTGTGGATGAAATGAGATAACACAGGGACATGATGAGATTGTCGGAATAACTGTAGGGTTAATGTGAACGCCAACCATGCTTAGCGCCTGCATGTTGGATTAGACGATGCTGACCCATAGGCCGCAACCTGCACGCGCAGGGTTAAACATGACGCTGACCCACCGGCCGCAACCTGCACGCGCAGGGTTAAACATGACGCTGACCCGCTGGCCGCAACCTGTACACACAGGGTTAAACAAAAGCTGACCCATAGGCCGCAACCTGTACACACAGGGTTAAACAAAATGCTGACCCATAGGCCGCAACCTGCCCACGCAGGGTTAAACAAAATGCTGACCCATAGGCCGCAACCTGCACACGCAGGGTTAAACAAAATGCTGACCCATAGGCCGCAACCTGCACACGCAGGGTTAAACAAAAAGCTGACCCATAGGCCGCAACCTGTACACACAGGGTTAAACAAAATGCTGACCCATAGGCCGCAACCTGCACACGCAGGGTTAAACAAAATGCTGACCCATAGGCCGCAACCTGCACACGCAGGGTTAAACAAATGCTGACCCATAGGCCGCAACCTGTACACACAGGGTTAAACATGACAATGACCTATTCGCCCTGTACGTACAGGGTTTAAACATAATGCGACCCACTGGCCGCAACCTGCGCGGCAGGATTCAATACGCGGACCCGAAGGTCGCAACGATGCGGTATGAAGTGTTTAAACGTGAACACGGTGACACGTAAATGTGCTGACTTGCTAAACCACCACCAGTTGTATATATAAGTACCGTTAGTGTTGGAGGGACCTTTGGATGGCCAGCATGGCACTGATGTCCGGGCGAATGTAGGATGTGAAGGCGGAGGAGAACCACCGTCCGAGTTGGCAGGGAGGAGGGAGATATGCCTTGAATGGCTGCACCTGTCTGAACGAAAGCCCTGATATGCTATTAGACGCCACCACCAGTTATATGCATATTTACCATAGGTAAACTGAAGAGATCTTGATTGGCGGCACGAGCCGATGTCCGGTGAAGAGGGAGATGTAGACGATATAATGCCCGAGAGCTGTTAGCTTGAGTACGGTGATGCATGAATATCGTAACCTGGTTTACCACGAGCCAAGTGAGCATGAACCCGAGAATATGAATGAAGTGCCGGATGCACGCAGAAAAGACGTACACTTGGTTAAATACTGAGACATGACCCATGATATAGTATATCTTAATTAGCGTTAAGTGTGCCGGGATGAGTCATAGATGCTGATGAGCTGATTGAGTGATTAAGACTGTCTTCTATCATCTGAAGTGAGGATGATGGAGGGACGCTAGTGTTAGATCCAGCAAGTGTGATAAAAATGTGTAGAAATAGTGGAAATCGGAATGATCTCATGCAGATATCCCCCCCAAAACGGAGGATGTGCAGTGCACGTCCTTAAGTCGGGGAAAACACGGTCGTCGTGAGGCCGGCGGATGCCACGTCCAGGAAACGGGAGATGATGCGTGCCGAAGAATCCGCATGCAAAGTACGGTTGCCCGGTGAGGAAGAGCAACTGTCGTTGAAGACGTTTATGTGGATGCACGCAGTTGGTTAGAGGAACGATAATACCATGAGCTTGATGTGATGGCTAGGAACTCCGGTGTGAGACTGGGCCTGTAGTTCCTCATGATTAGGAACGCTGTGCTCCTGGAGGAGTCTCTTCTGTTTCTTCTTCTCTTTTCCCAGTTGAGCGGAGTTGTAGTTTAGTAATGTTGTATTTGAACGCTAGATGCGTGAAGGCAACGCATTAGGAGATCTCCCTGAGCAGTGGGTGATTTGAACTGGGGAGAGACGCTATTAATATTATTACCCGAATAGCCGGTGCACGCATAGTTTCTCCTACTTGACTTAAGGCTGAAAGAGTTCCGCTGAACGATGATGGGAACATTAAAGCCCGTCGTAATATCTGCTTTGAAGAGCCAGCCTTGGCCTGCACGCTATTAGATTACATTATCTCCGTGCGTAGAAAGGGGGGAACATTGACCTTGTCATCGAGATTGTCACCTGAGCATTTACCGAATTGTATTAAATAATCTGTCGACAGGCTGTAAACAGAAAAGCTGAAATTGAAACTAATAAATACTCAGTTAATCATTAACCGAGTTTGTATAATGTAGTTAATAATTCCTTACATTTATTATAGCGCTTTTTCAATGACTCAAAGCGCTTTACATATACACACACACATTACACATATATCATACATGCAATGGTCAGATACTGTGGACAATACCCACAGGAGCAAGTTCAGGTGAAGTGTCTTGCCCACACCGGCTTTACAGACGCAGCAGCGGCGGGTTTCACCCCTTGATCTGATGATCATTGCGCAGCGCACTGCGCCACACCGTCCATCTTCACGCCTCGAGGTCATCGAGGCGCTTTTACAAGTACACATTGGTATAATACATGTACTGTGGACAATACCCACAGGAGCAAATCCGGGTGAAGTGTCTTGCCCAAGGACACAACGGCCTGACGCAGTGGCGGCAGGAGCGGGTTTCGAACTGAGTTCCCCAGCACTCCCCCTTGATCTGATGATCGGATGCACAGACCACTGCGCCACCCGTCCCTACCCCCCAGTTACTCTGTGTGTTGCTGCTAGCGTACATAACATCTGACGTGGGAACGTTACTCGTGAATGGAGCTACGGAGCTGCTAGAAAGACAGTGGAACCCGGTGCATTCCTCCGTCTGGATGTGGAGCACTTTTGCTAAATGTTTAGACAAAGTGCTCGTGTTACGCCCTTACATGATAAACTCTTATTGCACTTGGCAACGAGCATTCTCCACATCGAAGCGGGTGAAGTTAACCACGCCTCGGAGCGCGTTCTCTCCGCCACCTCCGCAGTGTGCTCCGCTGCATGTAGCAGCTGAGAGATCTCATCTGATCGAAAATACATCATAGGCGCATTTGTTTGTCCTTTGCATATTAGAACGAGTTGTGACACTAGACTGCGATATAATGTTTTTGTAGCAATAAACATGACATATTTATAAATGTCTCCGGGTACTGATAAAAAGACCAATAACGTTGGAGCTTACGCACGTAAACACACTGCTGACGTCACAATGGATCGACGACTGAATTAGTTGCAACTAATTTGGTAATCGATTTGATCGATTAGTCGATTAGTCGTTGCACCCTTAGTCGCTGCAACTCTGACTACTTTTACATCCAGGCTGAAAACTTTTCTTTTGTCGCTGCTTTTAATTGAACTATTCATATATTAAAACTTTTTCTTTTAATGTTTATTTTATTAGCTTCCTTTTAAATGACTGATTTTAAATGCCATTTCTTAATGTCTTTCATTTTTTAAAGCAATTTGAATTGCCTTGTATTGAAAGTGCTATATAAATAAACTTGCCTTGCTGCCAAGGAGATGTTATTGTCGCAGATCTAGCCGTTGGTGCACCAAGAAACGGAATATTCTTAGTGGAGAAGAAAAAGAGAAAACCGATCATTTAGATTTCGCAAGATCACAGACCTTCCTTTTTTCTGCTGCCACGTTTATTTCTAGAAAACATGTATCCCGCTCGCTCATACCATGCCCATGCACACATGCACGCCACACCCCTCTCTTAAGGGTAGCGATCTCACTCTGCATGACCCAAATGTCGTAACAATATACGAAACATCTCGTGAATTTGTTGCAACTGCCTTTGCCAACGTTACCCTGACGCCTGTTGAAGTGAGCGCAGGAGGAATAGCTTCAATGGGATAGCTTAAGCCCTGCCTGCCTGCAGGAGGGGTTGTAGTTGAAGCCAGAATGGGTAAAACTCCGCATGTGATGAGGACCCGTTCCACGTGAAGCCGGAAGCGCCGCATTAGGCGGCCCTGATGCCAGTGATGCCTTCTCAAGAGACTGAAGCGTACGTCAGTTGTTTGCGTGAAGTAGCCATTCCCATTAGGCCGGAGGAACTTCCATGGAGCCCGATTTCCTTGTCTTTTCCTCCCGCGTCCGGCCGGCTGACCCGCTACCCGACTGGGGAACGCCGCCTGTAGCTTAATCCGCGATACTGCGGAGCTGATGAATAAATGCCTGGAGCTGGAACGAAGCCCTCAGCTGGGACAAAGCCCTGCTGCTACTTGGCTTAACCATGAACACCGTGACGCGTACACTTGTGCGTTGACACCTGAAATGACAACTGACAGAGAGGGAAGAGCAGATTTAAAGGGTTTAGCAGGTGCAATGATTGCTAGCTGGGGAGTACCGCCCCTGATTACTTAATGGGAGAAGAGCTTGCAGTGACGTGTAACACCAGGGGGTATGGTCTTCTTTCTTGAACTTGCGCTAAGCTTCATTTCTTTTGACACTTTTCTAACCTTTTTATATTCCTTTCATCCTTCTCTTTCATCCATTTTGAATCTCCAAACAACACATTTTCCTGTTTTCCTGTTACCTGAACCGACCTTTGACCTTTAAACCACTTTCCTTTTCAATTCCCGGAATTAGGATATTTAAACCTGTTTTAAGACTTCCCTCGTGAATCTTTGGCCTTTAAACCACTTTACAAGCTGTGTTGCTTCTGCAGTTAATCAGCCTCCAGAAACAAGGTGATAATCAGGTTAAAACGGCTTGCAATAGTGGAACAACAAGCTGCTGTTACAGTGAAAACAAGCACCAAACCATTACATTACATTACATTACATTTAGCTGACGCTTTTATCCAAAGCGACTTACAAGAAGTGCGTTCGACCAACAAAATACAACCTTGAAGAAAACAGAATCATATAAGTACATCAGGTTTCATAGAGCCAAAACATTTCAAGTGCTACTCAACTGGCTTTAGATAAGCCAGTCCTTTATTAGTATATAAGTGCTTTGTTAGTAATTCTATCGCTCGAAGTGGAGTCGAAAGAGATGAGTTTTCAGTCTGGAAGGTGTGTAAGCTATCTGCTGTCCTGATGTCAATGGGGAGCTCATTCCACCATCTTGGAGCCAGGACAGCAAACCCACGTGTTTTTGCTGTTGGGAACTTGGGTCCCCCTCGCAGCGAGGGTGCAGCGAGTCGTTTGGCTGATGCAGAGCGTAGTGCACGCGCTGGGGTGTACGGTTTAACCATGTCCTGGATGTAGGAAGGGCCAGATCCATTCGCAGCATGGTAAGCAAGTACCAGTGTCTTGAAGTGGATTCTAGCAGTTACCGGAAGCCAGTGAAGGGAGCGGAGGAGCGGAGTGGTGTGGGAACATTTAGGAAGGTTGAAGACCAGACGAGCCGCTGCATTCTGGATGAGCTGCAGAGGTCGGATGGCACATGCAGGTAGACCAGCCAGGAGGGAGTTGCAGTAGTCTAGGCGTGAGATGACGAGAGCCTGGACCAGAACCTGCGTCGCTTTCTGTGTCAGCTGGGGACGTATCCTCCTGATGTTATAACCAATAATAATATCTATATATATATATATATATAGATATATCAATAATAAATGTCTCTGTTTCCAGGTCTTTTCTTCATTTGTCTTTATAACAATAAAAAAAAACAATATCACTGCTGCAGAGTGTGTTTCCTCACACAGGAGAACAAACATTTTGGATCCAAATGTTCCCTGTTTTCGTGTTACCTGAACCGACCTTTGACCTTTAAGCCACTTTTCTTTTCAATTCCCAGAATTAGGATATTTAAACCTGTTTTAAGACTTCCCTCGTGAATCTTTGGCCTTCAAACCACTTTACAAGCCGTGTTGCTTCTGCAGTTAATCAGCCTCCAGAAACAAGGTGATAATCAGGTTAAAACGGCTTGCAATAGTGGAACAACAAGCTGCTGTTACAGTGAAAACAAGCACCAAACCACAGCTACATTCATCAAGGAATCAAGCCTTGTAATTCTCTGCTGCTAATATTCCTCCAAAAACAAGCTAATTATCACTCTGTGAGTTTAAAACTGTAATTTTCACCATTTGAGGAAAAACAGTGAAAGTATGCATCAAGAAATCAGGCCTTGTCCTTTTTTCAGATGAAGTTTCTCAGAAAACTAGTCAATTACCATTTTACCAAGTAAAACACTGCAAACACATAATAATAATAATACGTTTTATTTCGAGGCGCCTTTCAGGACACCCAAGGTCGCCTTACAGTGCATTTAAAAGTTAAAACAGCTACATAACATCATGAAGGGCAGTGTAGACACACACACACACACACACACACACACACACACACACACACACACACACACACACACACACACACACACACACACAGCCTCTTTATATTAAAATGATGTGCATCTGATCTACAGTGTGTATGTTCGCCCTCTATGACTAAAGGTTGGTTCGTATTTGTTCTCTCTCCTCCTTTATGTAGAAACAGATAGTTTCATGTGTTTGGCATTTATATGTTATCATGTTGTCTGTTGCATTAATATCAATTTGTATGATTGTGCTATAATATTATAATTCTTAAAAAACGTTGTTACCTTTTTTCTGTTTTAATGCTCAACAGCAAATGGGAATATGAGTCATTTCCACAGATGTGAAACTACAGGTGTGATTAATAACTGCTCTTCAGTAACACACAGGGACATTTAATGCAACATAACTAGAGTTCATCTGATATTACATTTTAAATATTATAAATGATCAGTATCTGTGCATTAATGATATATACCTAGTGACGTTTATTGAAGTTGTATTGTCTTCTGTTTTTGACATATTGCATTATTTATGTTTTTATTTTTACCTACAGTTTTATCTTTTTGAATTTAAAATATATTTAGTCGACTAATCCCTGCAGATTATATGGGCTCTTTAGTCTCTTGCACTTTTGGATTTTAAAAGTGTAAAGTATACTGCATGTTGCATTGTTCGTGGATCCTGAGGCTTCTTTTCTACAAAACAACTGATCTGTAGCTGTTAGCCTTTTAATCTTAAATTAAGGATTTAAACCATTTTAGATCACTTCTAAAAAAGTTGCTATGATGCAAAGACATTTCCATTAAAAAGGCCCAAGAGATATGTCATTAATATTTAACATGTGAACCAACTTCAGTCTTGATTATAACTAATACATATTTATTGATTTTCTGAATTATTCACCCGTGTTTGTCCAAATTAATTTGTTGCATAATTGAAGGAAACTGAGACACGAGATTTGAACCTTGAATGAGAGAAAATCTAATAGTTGAAGAAAAAGCACTATGATGGAAAAAATGCCTCAACATGTTTTATGTTAAGCTTATTATATTATTATTTGAGTTAAATATTTTAACCAACATCAGTCCTGAAGATAATTAGCAAATATTTTCAAAATTTAACAATTTAAAAATGTTATGAAACTTTTGACCTGCACTATTTTATTTATGATTATACTGCATGATTTGGAATGTGACCTTTTCTTCCGCACAACAGCATTGAATGAGAGCAAATCTAATTGTTGGACAAAATATGCCTATTTTCTTTACTTTAAGTTTATTTCCCCCTTTAACTGAGTTCAATTATGTAATCAAAGTCAGTCCGGATAATAACTACAAAATGTTAATAAATGTTCTGGATTTGAGCCCTTATTCAACACTAATTTAGTTGCACTTTATTATTTAATGTCTTCATTATAGCGTATGTTGCATTGTTGGAGGTGACACATTTAAATCTTTAATGTGAGCAAATCTAATAGATGTTTTTTTATAATTGAACACTGTAAAGCTTTGTAATTATATATTCATTTCTGGTAAAAGCGCTTTGAACTGCTGATAAATAGCATGCATTACTTGTGTTATATGCTTTTTGATAGCCATACTTTGAAGATCACTATATTGTCTGTTAAACCTTTGATAACAATTGAGAAAATAATGGAGACCCAACATTTCATAAACTCCTTTTTGGCCAAATGTTTTGCTGTTTTTGTAGTTCTTAGTGCCTATTTTTTATTTATTTTTTCATTTGTAGAACTTTTTGTCCGTTGTGTTTGCATTATCTTGACGTTGTCTTGTATCTCTTCTTGTGGTTTTCCCAGCTTGTCTCCTCATGAGTAATTTCACCACCGTCGTGTACCGGGACAGTTTGAACGTGGCGATAATCAAGAATGTTGTCACCGTGGTTCTCTGCATCTTCATCAACTTCATCAATGGCACGCTGGTGCACACCTTCAGGAAACACCAGGTACATACATTTAACACTTGTGAATGGATGTTTAAAATGCGTTGTTTGGAGCTTTTGTAATTAGAAAAAAAGCAATGTTTCTATGTCTTTATGAGGAGCTTTATTATAACAATATAGCAACTTCAGCAGAGGTGGGAGAAGTACTCAGATCTTGTTTTTGAGTAACACTAGAAGTACTCAGATCTTGTACTTGAGTAAAACTAGAAGTACTCATATCTTGTACTTTAGTAGAAGTAGAAGTACTCAGGTCTTGTACTTTAGTAGAAGTAGAAGTACTCAGGTCTTGTACTTTAGTAGAAGTAGAAGTACTCAGGTCTTGTTTGTGAGTAAAACTAGAAGTACTCAGGTCTTGTACTTTAGTAGAAGTAGAAGTACTCAGGTCTTGTACTTTAGTAGAAGTAGAAGTACTCAGGTCTTGTACTTGAGTAAAAGTAGAAGTACTCAGGTCTTGTACTTGAGTAAAAGTAGAAGTACTCAGGTCTTGTACTTTAGTAAAAGTAGAAGTAATCAGGTATTGTACTTGAGTAAAAGTACAAGTACTCAGGTCTTATACTTTAGTAGAAGTAGAAGTACTCAGGTCTTGTACTTGAGTAAAAGTAGAAGTACTCAGGTATTGTACTTGAGTAAAAGTAGAAGTACTCAGGTTTTGTACTTTAGTAGAAGTAGAAGTACTCAGGTCTTGTACTTGAGTAAAAGTAGAAGTACTCAGGTCTTGTACTTGAGTAAAAGTAGAAGTGCTCAGATCTTGTACTTGAGTACAAGTAGAAGTACTCAGGTCTTGTACTTTAGTAAAAGTTGAAGTACTCAGGTTTTGTACTTTAGTAGAAGTAGAAGTACTCAGGTCTTGTACTTGAGTAAAAGTAGAAGTACTCAGGTCTTGTACTTGAGTAAAAGTAGAAGTGCTCAGATCTTGTACTTGAGTACAAGTAGAAGTACTCAGGTCTTGTACTTTAGTACAAGGTGCAGCTAGTTTGAATGACTTTGTATTCTGCAGGGTAGCTTGTGAATTCACTTCAGGTGGAACTAAAGTCTGATTTTACACTTGATTATATAGTATATATTATATATATATATTTTTCTCTTCTCCTGCAGGTTTTCAACATGAACCCTCGCTACATCCTGTACATCCACCTGGTCCTGAACGACATCATCCTGCTCACCATCTTCACTCTGATCATGGTCCTGAGTTACATCGTCTACACGCTCAACGTCTCCTTCTGCATGTTCCTGCTCAGCATTGGCCTATTATCCACCGCCAACAACCCGTTCACGCTGGCTGTGATGGCGGTGGAGTGTTACATCGCGGTGTGCTTCCCTCTCAGACACTCCCTCATCTGCACGGTGCGGAAAACATACGCCGTTATCGGCCTCATGTGGCTGATCGGACTCCTCACCGTTCTTCCGGATATTTTCTACGCTTTTGCCACAGAGTCCCTGGACTTCTTTCGCTCCAGGATGTTTTGTCTCAGTGCAAATGTCTTCAGAAACCCCGTTCTTAAAGAGAGGCGAGACGTGTCCAACATCGTGTGTCTGGTGATAATTTGGCTCACTATTTTTTACACGTACTTCCGGATAATGTGCGCAGCAAAGGCGGCGGACAGTAAAAAGGCGAGAAACACGGTTCTTCTGCACGGATTCCAGCTGCTTCTCTGCATGCTAACATACATTTTCCATTTAACTATAGAGGGCCTCACGTTTCTTTTCCCCAGAGGAGGGCTGAACATTCGCTTCATCATTACAATACTCATCCATGTTCTGCCTCGACTCATCAGTCCGCTGGTTTACGGGCTGAGAGACAAGATGTTCAGGAAGTACCTGAGGAAATACTTAGTTTGTTCCATACACAAACAACCATGAATCAATTCGTTTTGTTTTATGTATGTTTATGTATGTTTTGTGTGTGTGAGAACCCCGGAGGCCTGTACTACAAAGCTAGTTCAACATAACCTGGATATGTTTGAGTTACCCGGCTTACCTAATCCAAAACAAAGCGCTCTCGCTAAGCGGTCCTACGACGCTGGTTATCAACTCTGTAACTCAAGCCAGGGTTTCTCTGTCCGGCTGAATGTGCGCGTTCACATGAAAGGGGCGGGGTTAGCAACATTTGACCATGGACAAACATGGAGAAGCGTACTGACAGCGCAGCGTCATACTTCCTGAATGAAAAGTCAACTATAATATCAGACAAATATGAAGACGTTACATTTTAAACATCCATGACTTCAACACTTTATCCAGGATAAAAGCCACATAGCCACCTTCAAGGTGAATACAGCTGGTAAAAGATCAAGTGTTGGAATGTGTACACATTTACCAATTTTAAGCTAAATAATTGAAAAGGTTGTCTACCTACAATTTAACCGTTTTTTGACCTCCAATAACATTTTAGACGCCTTCCAATCTGGTTTTAGGTCTCGTCATAGCACAGAGACTGTCACGATTCTTATCCTTATGTCACGTTTTTAGTTTTGTATTTCTAGGTTTGGGTTTATTTTACTGTTCTGTTCTCCCTGTTTCATGTTTTCCTCCTTGTGTCTTGTCTGGTCCTTCTCCCTGTGTTTTCCTCCCTGTCGTTAGTTTCCCTGGTGTGTCTCATTGTGTTCACCTGTTGCCCTTGTATTTCTGCCTCCCCTACCCGGCTGTTTCTCGTCTCGTGATTACCCCTCCCTGTATTTAGCCCTGTGTTCCCCCTGTCGGTTCATTTTTTGTTTTTTCTGTGTCCCTTCATGTTGGTCACGATCGTTTTTTGGGTATGTTATCTTCCTCGTGTGACCTATGGATTATCCTTGCCATGTTTTTTGTTGATCGGCTTTTTAAGAATAAAGCTCGCTTTTGTTTATAGAGCTTTATCTTTTTGTAGTCTGCATTTTGGGTCCTACTTCTTTCCTCGATCAAAACAGTGATCGTAACAGAGACGGTTTTATTAAAGATTTTAAATGACATTCATTGTAATACCGACTGTGGGAAATCCACAGTTTTAGTTCTATTGGACCTCAGTGCGGCGTTTGACACCGTAGATCACAATATTTTAATAGAAAGACTAGAGAAATGGGTGGGTCTGTCTGGCACTGTCCTAAAATGTCCTATGTTGAAAACCGAGAGTATTTTGTTTCAATTGGTAGCTGTACATCGGACAGAACCAAAATGACATGTGGAGTTCCCCAGGGGTCTATCCTCGGGCCCCTTCTATTCAATTTGTACATGCTGCCACTTGCTCAAATCATTAGAACTAACAACATTTCATATCATAATTACACGAATGACACCCAAATCTACATATCACTTTCCATAGATGAATACGGTCCTACTGATTTATTGATCACACGTCTAAAACAAATACATGACTGGATGTGCCGTAATTTCTTACAGCTCAACACAAAAAATAACGAAGTAATTGTTTTTGGAACCAAAGAAGAGAGAATTAAAGTCTCTGCACACCTGGAATCACTATTACTCAAACCGAAAAAGTCAAGCAAGAAACGCAGGTATAATTTTAGACTCTGACCTCAATTTTAACAGCCACATCAGGGCAATCAACAGATCAGCCTACTACCATCTAAAAAATATCTCGCGTGTTAAAGACCTTATGTCCAAGCAAGACCTTGAAAAACTTGTCCATGCATTTGTCTTTAGCAAGCTTGACTACTGCAACAGCTTCTTCACAGGCCTCACAAACAAAATCACTCCGTAAACTCCAACTAATTCAAAATGCTGCTGCCAGAATCTTAACCCGGACAAAGAAAACAGATCACATCACTCCAGTGCTGAGATCGCTGCATTGGCTTCCAGTAAGTGAGAGAGTAGATTTGAAGATTTTATTGCACACTTATAAAGCACTAAACGGGCTAGGACCAACATATATCAAGGACCTCCTTCAGCGGTACGAACCCAGCAGACCCCTTAGGTCTTCAGGCGCAGGCCAGCTCACTGTTCCATTTGTGAGATCAAAGCGTGGGAAAGCAGACTTCTGCATCTATGCTCCTAATGCATGGAACATACTCCCAGAACATCTGAGAATGGCTAGCACTTTAGAATCATTTAAATCAGGTGTCTTTTAAAATTAAGATTTTCTCATTTTCGAACTGTTAAACATGGTTTTCTTTCTTTTAATTATTTTTTGTATTTCTTCTCACTTTGACCATCGTAAAAATGTATTGTGTTTTATCTATTTGATCCTGTAAAGCACTTTGAATTGCATCACTGTATGAATTGTGCTATACAAATAAATTGCCTTGCCTTGCCTTACATTAACAGGTTTATGATATCACTGACCCGTCTAAGACACGAGTGGATCTGACTTTAATTACATTTGAATCGAGTGTTTCGTCAACTTAATGTGTTGCTTAAAATAATATTTCTGCATACAGTATGTGACAATGTGAGTGTTGCACGGCCAGATACGGCTCAGCTGACTCAGATAAGGAAATATATGATACATTATGATGTGACATGAATGATAATGGGACACATTGATGTCTGCACTCAGTGCCGCGGACTGTACGCAATGTTACTTTGATCCGGTTACTTATGTTGTGGCAGATATTTAAGTAAGCTTTCTTAACACTAATGTTATAATAGTCAGATTGCTCTGAAGATGGAGGTGATATTCTATTAATGTTCACGTTCACACAGTCAGTTGATTTTTGCCGGCCGTCTTTCCTGCAACGGCAGTTTTTCTGTATTTCCTCTATCCTGTAATATGACTTGATAGCTTTAAACTCCGCACACGGAGCTCTGATTGGTCAGCAGGCAGTGCTTTCACTGAGTTGATCTCTTATCCTGGAACCAAACCTGCTCCGGAGCAGGTTAGCCGTTCAGCATAAGTTACCATGGACATCTAGCCTGCTAAAAAGAGAACCAGCGTCGTAGGACCGGAAACCAGAATTGTTCCTGAAGTTAGCCGCTAAGAGAAAATCCGGCTTCGTAGTACAGGCCTCAGGAAGAGTAGCCAATGCTCATGCTAGTGCTAATGGGGATCCTGATAAAGAAAGAATAAGAACAATTAAACACGCCCTGTTGTGCTTTTTGGGTTTTTTCCATTTCTTGAAGTGGGTTATATCGTTTTTTTTAAAAGAAGAACTGCAGCACAGGCAGTATGAGAAAAACAAAGAGCTTTTTGAACATTAAAGCATGGAGATATGTCCCAGTAGAGACACTACATACAAATATGAACCTGAAAATGTGAATAAAAAGGACCTCTTTAACATTAATCTGTCAGTAAAATCACACGTCTTTAACATCCTCCCTGTGTATTCTGTCGAAGCCACATTCACATATATCTCATATTAAAGTGAATATCTGGGTTTGGACTGACAATGTATCCTTACATTAAATATATATATAAATAATATATTACCTGAACCGACCTTTGACCTTTAAGCCACTTTTCTTTTCAATTCCCAGAATTAGGATATTTAAACCTGTTTTAAGACTTCCCTCGTGAATCTTTGGCCTTTAAACCACTTTACAAGCCGTGTTGCTTCTGCAGTTAATCAGCCTCCAGAAACAAGGTGATAATCAGGTTAAAACGGCTTGCAATAGTGGAACAACAAGCTGCTGTTACAGTGAAAACAAGCACCAAACCACAGCTACATTCATCAAGGAATCAAGCCTTGTAATTCTCTGCTGCTAATATTCCTCCAAAAACAAGCTAATTATCACTCTGTGAGTTTAAAACTGTAATTTTCACCATTTGAGGGAAAAACAGTGAAAGTAAGCATCAAGAAATCAGGCCTTGTCCTTTTTTCAGATGAAGTTTCTCAGAAAACTAGTCAATTACCGTTTTACCAAGTAAAACACTGCAAACACATAATAATAATAACACGTTTTATTTCGAGGCGCCTTTCAGGACACCCAAGGTCGCCTTACAGTGCATTTAAAAGTTAAAACAGCTACATAACATCATGAAGGGCAGTGTAGACACACACACATACACACATACACACACACACACACACACACACACACACACACACATACACACACACACACACACACACACACACACACACACACACACACACACACACACAGCCTCTTTATATTAAAATGATGTGCATCTGATCTGCAGTGTGTATGTTCGCCCTCTATGACTAAAGGTTGGTTCGTATTTGTTCTCTCTCCTCCTTTATGTAGAAACAGATAGTTTCATGTGTTTGGCATTTATATGTTATCATGTTGTCTGTTGCATTAATATCAATTTGTATGATTGTGCTATAATATTATAATTCTTAAAAAACGTTGTTACCTTTTTTCTGTTTTAATGCTCAACAGCAAATGGGAATATGAGTCATTTCCACAGATGTGAAACTACAGGTGTGATTAATAACTGCTCTTCAGTAACACACAGGGACATTTAATGCAACATAACTAGAGTTCATCTGATATTACATTTCTATTTTAAATATTATAAATGATCAGTATCTGTGCATTAATGATATATACCTAGTGACGTTTATTGAAGTTGTATTGTCTTCTGTTTTTGACATATTGCATTATTTATGTTTTTATTTTTACCTACAGTTTTATCTTTTTGAATTTAAAATATATTTAGTCGACTAATCCCTGCAGATTATATGGGCTCTTTAGTCTCTTGCACTTTTGGATTTAAAAAGTGTAAAGTATACTGCATGTTGCATTGTTCGTGGATCCTGAGGCTTCTTTTCTACAAAACAACTGATCTGTAGCTGTTAGCCTTTACATCTTAAATTAAGGATTTAAACCATTTTAGATCACTTCTAAAAAAGTTGCTATGATGCAAAGACATTTCCATTAAAAAGGCCCAAGAGATATGTTATTAATATTTAACATGTGAACCAACTTCAGTCTTGATTATAACTAATACATATTTATTGATTTTCTGAATTATTCACCCGTGTTTGTCCAAATTAATTTGTTGCATAATTGAAGGAAACTGAGACACGAGATTTGAACCTTGAATGAGAGAAAATCTAATAGTTGAAGAAAAAGCACTATGATGGAAAAAATGCCTCAACACGTTTTATGTTAAGCTTATTATATTATTATTTGAGTTAAATATTTTAACCAACATCAGTCTTGAAGATAATTAGCAAATATTTTCAAAATTTAACAATTTTAAAATGTTATGAAACTTTTGACCTGCACTATTTTATTTATGATTATACTGCATGATTTGGAACGTGACCTTTTCTTCCGCACAACAGCATTGAATGAGAGCAAATCTAATTGTTGGACAAAATATGCCTATTTTCTTTACATTAAGTTTATTTCCCCTTTAACTGAGTTCAATTATGTAATCAAAGTCAGTCCGGATAATAACTACAAAATGTTAATAAATGTTCTGGATTTGAGCCCTTATTCAACACTAATTTAGTTGCACTTCATTATTTAATGTCTTCATTATACCGTATGTTGCATTGTTGGAGGTGACACATTTAAATCTGTAATAAGAGCAAATCTAATAGATGTTTTTTTATAATTGAACACTGTAAAGCTTTGTAATTATATATTCATTTCTGGTAAAAGCGCTTTGAACTGCTGATAAATAGCATGCATTACTTGTATTACTTACATTTCTTATACTATCTACATACATAAGAGTATAATTCATATGTATAATATCAGTTAAAATAAGTGCTTCAACATAGTTAACATAGGGGGCTCGTCCGGGATACTGCACACTTTTTTCGTTGGCATGATCAAATGTTCTTTAAGAACTCTTAAAGGACCTCTGACCTCATGTCCAACGAAAACAGTTTGCAGTATCCCGGACGAGACCCCATTGTTAACTATGTTGAAGCACTTATTTTAACTGATATTATACATATGAATTATACTCTTATGTATGTAGATAGAATAAGAAATGTGCAGAATATGACAGTTTGATGGTGGAGGTACACACATATTGATAGATGTCTTGTAATGCGCTGTTGAGGAACCTGTGACCCAAGTTTTCCATTCATTGCATAACTACACCATAGTTGTGTATAATATGATATGTCAATAAACCTTTGACAATCTTGAAATCTTGAAAGGGATGTGCAAAATAGCCATAATATACAGTCTTTAATGAACTATTAGAAGATAATAACAAGTAATGAATATACTTTATTACTCGTTTCAATTCATGTCAATTGCAGATACATGTTTAGTCTTCTCAAGCACCAACTATCAAATATCTCTCCTGATTGTTGGCACTTGACAATCACCTTACCTGAATTTTACTCAGGTGTAACTAAAGTCTGATTTAAGGGTTGTTTATATTTCACATCATTAATCAGAATCTGCAAAGTAACTGTAGTGGAGTAAAAATACCAGGTTAACCTCTGAATTGTAGTTGAGTAGAATTACAAAGTAACAATGAGCTGTCATGTGGGTATATACACTGAACAAAAATATAAACCCAACACTTTTGTTTTTGCTCCCATTTTTTATGAGATGAACTCAAAGATCCCCCAATAAAGCAAAACTGCACGTTTCAGAGTGGCCTTTTATTGTGGCCAGCCTAAGGCACACCTGTGCAATAATCATGCTGTCTAATCAGCATCTTGATATGCCACACCTGTGAGGTGGGATGGATTATCTCGGCAAAGGAGAAGTGCTCACTATCACAGATTTATTCAGATTTGTGAACAATATTTGAGAGAAATGGTTATTTTGTGTATATAGAAAATGTTTTAGATCTTTGAGTTCATTTCATGAAAAATGGGAGCAAAAACAAAAGTGTTGCGTTTATATTTTTGTTCAGTGTATTAATGCTGCGCATTATGGACACAAGCGTTCTCATTCATAACACTCCGTTCGATGTCTCACTATCAACGCGTATGCAAACAGAAGCATCAATCTCATTACGCCAATCCTGATTGGCTGGTGATCTTGACGTCTACGTCAGGGAATCCACCCACCCTTTAAGTAGCTTGCGCTACGTCGCAGCGTCATTCAAACACCTCTTCTCGCTTCAGAGCACATCTCGACTATCAGTAGCCGGGCTAGCTTAACGGTCCACAGACTGAACCCAAGCTGACATTCGGTCGACGGGCGCTTGCCGGTTACTTTTTTGCTTTGCAGAAGAATTGAACAAATATTAACACACCAGTTAATATTGTAATCTGCCCCGCCGTTTTTTCTTTCGAAATAACGGTAAGGTTTGATTTTTTTCTTCAAACAGTAACATACCTGTTGCTAGTTTATCCCTCCGCGTCGACACCACAGCGAGCGGGGACGGACTCTACTCTCCCTCACACCAGAGGAGAAGGAGATAAGAAAGATATTAACACACCAGTTAATATTTTTTAAAGAAAAATCTACCCCGTCGTTTTTTCCTTTCGGAATAACGATAAGGTTGGATTTTTTTCGGTAACATACCTGTTACTAGCTTGTCCCTCCGCGCCGACACCACGGCAAACGAGGATGGACACTTCTCTCCCTCACACCAGAGGAGTCGGAGGCTCGGAGGCTCGGCTCGGAGGCTCGGCTCGGAGGCTCGGCTCGGAGGCTGCGGGTTTAGGATCTCGGGCACGGACTCACACCAGGTCTGCTCGTCCTGCCTTGGGCTGGAACACAACCAGGAAGCTATCGATACCCCCAGTTCGTGCGGGCATTGTGCCCGCTTCACCATCAAGAGCCTCTGCCGACGGCTAGCGCGCCAAGCTAGCCTGTCGGGACGGGACCCCTTCATGTCCGTTGATTCGCCGGCCGGCAATCGGGACATGGTGGCGACCGCCGCGGAGATTGAGCCCCGCGCTGTGTATGGCCGGGGCTCAACAACGGCGGTAGCCGCGGAATCGGAGCCCCGCGCCGTGTCAGGCTGGGGCCCGGTGGCGGCAAGAGCCGCGAGAGCGGAGCCCCGCGCTGTGTCAAGCTGGGGCTCCCAACTGGACCTCACTGTGGTTCCACCCGCGGAGGATGTCCTACAGCTGGATTATATGGAGGAGGATGAAGAGGATGCCTCTGAGTTCCTCTTATCCGACTCGGATGAGCACGAAGATGACATCTTCGTTTCATCTGCCCAGGCTGCCAAGCCGGAGGCGATGTCCGCTCCCCCGGGCGAAAGCACACCAGCTTCGCCCTGCCTTAGTATGGACTTGCAGGCCATGTGCCAACGCGCTGCGTCCAGGCTGGACATCCCCTGGCCTGAAGTGGCCAAGGAGACCTCCAGATCTCGCTATGAGGGGAAGAACTTGCCCCAAGCAGCGAGGATGAGGAAGCAGCTTCTCCCAGTCTTTCCAGATATGCTGGACGAGGTGTCGGTCTCGTGGAGAGACCGCCATTTCAGCAACAAGGCCCCAATCCAGGGTGCCTCCTCTTTGGACTGTGTCGGCAAGGAGAAGCTCGGCCTGCTCCGCATGCCGCCCATGGAACCGCTGGTGGTAGCCCACCTCCAACCGCGGCTGGCTTCGGCACCGAGCAGGAACCCCACGCTACCGGCAAAGGCAGACCGCCTCCAGTCAGCAATGACCGAACGAGCCTATAAAGCCACAGCTTTGTCCGCCAGGGCGCTCAACGTCTCCTCGCTGCTGACCGCCTACGTACAGTCGGAGCAAGAGGCTATTACGCAGACGAATGTCCTCGTAAAACACCTGCTCGACCTGGGTTTCGTAATAAACACAGAAAAGAGCATATTGTCTCCAGCCCAGACTGTACTCTTCCTGGGCCTATGCCTGAATTCAGTGCCTTTTACAGCCCGCCTGTCAGCAGAGAGAGTGAAAGCCTTCAGGGCTTGCCTCGCTCATTTCCAGCCACGCAAATATGTTCTCTTCAGATCATGTCTGCGGTTACTGGGGCTCATGGCGTCAGCCATCCTGGTGGTACGACTGGGACGCTTACATTTATATACAATATTGTGGTCATGTTGTCTGTCCTCACGAGGACATGATGTCCTCTGAGAAAAGGCAGAAAGCGTTTCAGGGTGAGGAACACCGCTAAAAGCTCCAGATAATTGATGTGTGACCGTTGGAGGTCTCTGCTCCAGAGACCCCTCACAGGTCGACCTTCGTATATAACCCCCCCAGCCCGTCAGACATGCGTCTGTGGTGCAGCCAGTGGCGCAGTGCCATTACGCATTTCACGCACGGGGTCCAGTCTGAGGGCAGCTACCCAGCGCTGAAACTCCCTCTAAGGGGGTTTGTGTTCTCTCCAGTTACACATGCTGGCACGCAAACTGATCTTATGGAGCTGCGGACGTCTCCTCTCTCTGAGAGCGACGCACGTACCAGGAGTGATGAACCTCGGGGCAGATCTGCTGTCCAGAGGTGCACCACTATATGCAGACTGGACTCTACATCCAATAATTGTGAGTCAGCTGTGGGTGTGTTACGGCCGGGCCGCGGTGGATCTGTTTGCATCAAAATAAATCAATGTCAGCTGTTCTTTTCAATGCGCGATTTAAACGCACTGTTAGGCGTGGACGCGCTCGCGCACGCTTGGCCTCCGGTCCTTCTGTACGCGTTCCCACCCCTGGCTCTGATACCCCCAACTCTGGCCAGAGTGAGAGAACAACGCCACACACTGATCCTAATAGCTCCACACTGGCCTGCAATGTACTGGCTGGCGGAGATATATCAGCTGCTGTGCGGGCAGCCGTGGCAGCTCCCACTACGCAGGGATATACTGTCTCAGGCGGTGGGACGATTTTTCACCCACACCCAGAGCGCTTGGCACTATGGGCCTGGCCCGTGAGTGGTATAACCTGAATACAGTGGGACTCCCTCAGAAGGTGATAAACACTATTCAGAGTGCAAGAGCTTCCTCCACCAGGTCTCTCTATGACTGTAAGTGGAGGGTGCTTGAGGAGTGGTGCCTTCAAAAAGGACACATCTCTTTTCAATGTCCTGTCGGGGTGATTCTATCATTTCTACAGGACCTGATTGATAAACACAGAGCTTTCTCTACGATCAAAGTGTACCTGGCTGCTATTGCTGCATGCCATGTGGGCTTTGAGGGAAAGACGGCTAGCCAACATCCCTTGGTCTGCCGTTTTATGAAAGGGGCTCACAGGCTCCTCCCTGTTTCCAGGTCACTGGTGCCCTTATGGGACTTGGCAGTGGTTTTAGATGGGCTCAATCGACCTCCATTTGAACCTCTGGAAGAAGCTGACATGAAACACCTGTCACTGAAGACAGTGTTGTTACTGGCTCTGGCATCTGCCAAGGGAGTCAGTGACATTCATGCGCTCTCTGTACATCCTTCATGCACTCAGTTTTCCCCGGGGCAAACGAGAGTGTTGCTGAAGCCCAACCCTGCCTTTGTACCTAAGGTGGTTGGCTCATGTACCCCCATTGACATTGAGGCATTTCCTCCGCCACTGTGTTCCTCTGAGGAACAGCGGCCGAATTTGCTGTGCCCAGTCCGTGCTTTACGCACCTATATGGACAGGTCAAAAGAGTTTCGATGCAATGACCAACTCTTTGTATCCTGGGCTAACCCTCATAAGGGCAAGCCCGTTACCAGGCAACGGCTCTCCCACTAGATTGTGGAAGCGATTGCTCTGGCTTACACGAGTCAGGGTTTGCAGGCACCATTCTACTCGTGGACTGGCTACATCCTGGGCTTTGTTCAAGGGTGTTTCCATCCAAGACATTTGTGCAGCAGCGAGCTGGTCCTCACCGCTCACTTTTGTCTGCTTTTACAGGCTAGATGTCTCTGCTCCAAGTGTGGCCCGCGCAGTGCTGGGCCCCGTGTTGAGACAGGGTTCTACCTGTTAAGTTCTGTTTGTTTTGGTGATTTTCGAGATAAGCATGTCTAGCAATACGGGAGTTTCAATATCCCATAGTGAGACATCGAACGGAGCGTTATGAATGAGAACTATAGGTTACTTACGTAACCCCAGTTCTCAGAGTAACATGAAGTGAGATGTCTCACCAGACGGCCCTTCTTGCTAAGGCGAAGCGAGAAGAGGTGCTTATTTTGAATGACGCTGCGACGTAGCGCAAGCTACTTAAAGGGTGGGTGGATTCCCTGACGTTGACGTCAAGATCACCAGCCAATCAGGATTGGCGTAATGAGATTGATGCTTCTGTTTGCATACGCGTTGAGGTGCATCCCATAGTGAGATATCTCACTTCATGTTACTCTGAGAACTGGGGTTACGTAAGTAACCTATAGATTTTCACCCATTTATTAATTATATGTTTTACATTTGATAACACCAATGTGTTTAATACTGGCAACTTCTAATTGTGGGAAAAACGAAAACGTTCAGTAGAGACGTCCCATAGAACATTTTGCGAAACACAATAGCCAGCATGTGTAGTTCTGGGGGGGCGTTCGATTCCAGTTTTGGATAGTCTGGCGTGGTTTCGTTCCATTTCAAACAGCTGTTTGACGCTCGGCGTAACCTTGGCGCACTGCCACTCCAACATCCGATCCCAGAGCTTGAAGATTAATCATGGGGACAGTAGTCCTAAATGATAGCTGGGGATTATGGGTAGTGTAGTGTCTTCGGCCATCCTAAACTCAGAAATGTTGACAATCGCATTGATGCTCGAAATGTCCCTTATAGGCCTACGTCTGTTTCCGGTTATTTTTATTTTGAAATTCAGTTCCTGACGGACGCCATAAAAGCCAGAGATTATGGAATTAAACCAATAAATAAAAGCAAGGATAATTGTGTGTTATTGGTGAGTAAATAACAGTGTGTTATTTTGAAAAGAATAACAAATTAGAAGGAAAAAAAGATTTAAAAAATACAGATTTCAGTATTCTGAGGCTCTGAGCCCCATTTATTTTCCTCACAGACGGAAACAAAAGTCAGAAATTATACGATTTAAAATAAAAGCAATCATTGTGGCTTGATATTGAGTAAGAACATGTTTTTATGAACCACACAGCTTCCGGTCTTCCACGACCCGACCGGCGAAAAAGACGTGCTGCAGGCACGAAACACATTACCAGTAGAAATACATTGCTTTTAAAATCGTGCTGTGCAACACGAAAAAAAGGGGAAAATCGTGTTGTTGAACACGAATCAATAGATTAAAAATCGTGTTGGTGATCATGAAATACCATGAGACTGGGTTGTTGTATTATATGCTTTTTGATAGCCATACTTTGAAGATCACTATATTGTCTGTTAAACCTTTGATAACAATTGAGAAAATAATGCAGACCCAACATTTCATAAACTCCTTTTTGGCCAAATGTTTTGCTGTTTTTGTAGTTCTTAGTGCCTATTATTTTTATTTTTTTCCATTTGTAGAACTTTTTGTCCGTTGTGTTTGCATTATCTTGACGTTGTCTTGTATCTCTTCTTGTGGTTTTCTCAGCTTGTCTCCTTATGAGTAATTTCACCACCGTCGTGTACCGGGACAGTTTGAACGTGGCGATAATCAAGAATGTTGTCACCGTGGTTCTCTGCATCTTCATCAACTTCATCAATGGCACGCTGGTGCACACCTTCAGGAAACACCAGGTACATACATTTAACACTTGTGAATGGATGTTTAAAATGCGTTGTTTGGAGCTTTTGTAATTAGAAAAAAAGCAATGTTTCCATGTCTTTATGAGGAGCTTTATTATAACAATATAGCAACTTCAGCAGAGGTGGGAGAAGTACTCAGATCTTGTTTTTGAGTAACACTAGAAGTACTCAGATCTTGTACTTGAGTAAAAGTAGAAGTACTCAGGTCTTGTACTTTAGTAGAAGTAGAAGTACTCATATCTTGTACTTGAGTAAATGTAGAAGTACTCATATCTTGTACTTGAGTAAAACTAGAAGTACTCATATCTTGTACTTGAGTAAAAGTAGAAGTACTCAGATCTTGTTTGTGAGTAAATCTAGAAGTACTCAGATCTTGTACTTGAGTAAATGTAGAAGTACTCAGGTATTGTTCTTGAGTAAAACTAGAAGTACTCATATCTTGTACTTGAGTAAAAGTAGAAGTACTCATATCTTGTACTTGAGTAAAACTAGAAGTACTCATATCTTGTACTTGAGTAAAAGTAGAAGTACTCAGATCTTGTTTGTGAGTAAATCTAGAAGTACTCAGATCTTGTACTTGAGTAAATGTAGAAGTACTCAGGTATTGTTCTTGAGTAAAACTAGAAGTACTCATATCTTGTACTTGAGTAAAAGTAGAAGTACTCATATCTTGTACTTGAGTAAAAGTAGAAGTACCAGATTGTAGGAATACTCTGTTAATGTTGTGCACCGACATAAATGTTAAGTCTAGTCATGTTTCATGTTTTGTTTAACCATTTTCTGTCTCCCACTTCCTATCCTGGTGTGTGTCTCCCGCCCTCATCAGCGTCAGCCCCGCCCCTGATTGTCCCCACCTGTGTCTTGTTATCCTGTGTTTAAATTCCCCTGTCTCCCAGTGTTCAGTGTCAGTTCGTCTTGTCTCTTGTCATGGTCATACCTATGCGCTCTTTGTGCTCTTGTATAGTTTTTGTTCCTCACTATGTGAGCGCTTTCATTTTGTTCTCAATTTTTGTCATCTCATCTAGAGATTCGATAGTGACCATTTTTTGTTCATCTTGCTGTTTTTTTTGGAAAATAAAGTATTGTAGTGACCACTCATTAATACACTGGGGTTCATAATTCACACATGGAACTACAGTTGGGGTTTTGTTTCCACACGGACATGTTAGGTGTTGTCTATATATGTTGTGTGCCCTCCTCTCTTCACTCTCTTCTTCCCGGACTGCAACCGGACAGCATGACTTTAGTTACTCTCAAATAAAGTACCCTTTTGCACCTTCATTGCACCGCCTCTGACTCCCTATCTCTCGGCAATACAGTATCTTACCTCTGTCTCCTGAGTCGTGCAATTGGGTCCTACATCCTGAGTGTCTGAGTTCATAACAGTTACAGTAAAAGTCCTGCTTTCAAAATGTTACTCAAGTAAAAGTAGAAAAGTATTCTCATCAAAATATAGTGAAAGTAGTCGTTGTGCAGATTGGTCCATTTCAGAATAATATATATGATATGTTTTATAATGATTGATCATGAAAGTGTTCTCAAAGCTGGTGAAGGTGCAGCTAGTTTGAATGACTTTGTATACTGCAGGGTAGCTTGTGAATTTACTCCAGGTGGAACTAAAGTCAGATTTTACACTTGATTATATAGTATATATTATATATATTTGTTTCTCTTCTCCTGCAGGTTTTCAACATGAACCCTCGCTACATCCTGTACATCCACCTGGTTCTGAACGACATGATCCTGCTCACCACCTTCACTCTGGTCTATGTCCTGAGTTACATCGTCTACACGCTCAACGTCTCCTTCTGCATGTTCCTGCTCAGCATTGCCATATTATCCAACGTCAACAACCCGTTCACGCTGGCTGTGATGGCGGTGGAGTGTTACATCGCGGTGTGCTTCCCTCTCAGACACTCCCTCATCTGCACGGTGCGGAAAACATACGCCGTTATCGGCCTCATGTGGCTGATCGGACTCCTCACCGTACTTCCGGATATTTTCAACGCTTTGGCCACAGAGTCCCTGGACTTCTTTCGCTCCAGGGTGTTTTGTTTCAGTGCAAATGTCTTCAGAAACCCCGTTCTTAAAGAGAGGCGAGACGTGTCCAACATCGTGTGTATTGTGATAATTTGGCTCACTCTTTTTTACACGTACTTCCATATAATCTGCATAGCGAAGTTAGCGGCGGCGGATAATAAAAAGGCGAGAAACACAGTGTTGCTGCACGGATTCCAGCTGCTTCTCTGCATGCTGACATATATTTTCTTTTTATCCATCGAGGGCCTCACGTTTCTTTTCCCCAAAGGAGTGCTGACCATTCGCTTCATCATTTCAATACTCATCCACATTCTGCCTCGACTCATCAGTCCGCTGGTTTACGGGCTAAGAGACAAGATGTTCAGGAAGTACCTGAGGAAATACTTACCCAGCTAGAAATGTTTGGTTCTAAAAGCATTCTGAGAATGTTACCATTCACTGTTCTAGTAATGTTTTCAGGGGGAAGTTTTCTTTTGGTTCCCAGAATGTTCTTAACGGAAGGATAACTTTCTCTAAAAACATTCTTAAAATGCTTGGTAATAACCTTCTTTAAATGTTTTTGATAACATTGTTAGAACATTATGAACTATTCTTAAAACGTTTTCAGCTGCAAGTTAGATTGTTTTATGTTGCCAGAAATGTTATTATTTTAGAATAGGATAATGTGCTTTATCGTTCCGATTTATCAGAAGTCTTTTTTATTTTTTTTAAATGCGACCAGCAGCTACTACAAGTCACTGTCCGTGTCACATGTACTACTGGAGGGGACCCAGAATCAGACTCGGAATCAGCTGGTGAAAGTAACATTTGTTTATTAGAAAAGGGGAGCTGGGAGTGGAGGTTGGTTATGGCGGCAGTGGGAAACAGTTGTTCCAGGGTAGGTGGAGAGGCCTGTCTGTAGTGATGGCAGTTTGACACTGAAGCTTCGAACGGAGCTTCAACCCTGGACTTCCTATTCCATACAAGCAGTGATTCGAAGCTTGCTTCAAATCACGTGACATATGACGTCCGAAGCAGCAACTGCTTCAAATCACGTGACATGTGACGTCCGAAGCAGCAACTGCTTCATTTCCTGAATGAATCACTTGACTGGTTCGCGGTCCATTCACGCGATTCAATGCACTGCCTCGTCTCGATTCTGACAGGTGACAGGTTGAAACAGTTTCAAACTTGAGTGCTTCAACACTTTATGACCGCTCTAAACAATGCACAATGTGTGGGTTGTTGTCGTAGTTTGCGTTGTTGCTGTTGAGTTGTTGTTGTTATTGCATTTGATATCATTATAGAGCAAGCCAGGAAGTAAGATAGGTCGTTCTGGCTCGGGAAACACTTTGAAATGTGGAGAAGTTGTGAACAAAAAGACAATTATCAGTAATATAAAAACAGTTAAATATTTCAAGGAATAGATAGCCCAGTGGGGAGAGCCGGCGGCCCGAATGCGGCAATGTCCTCCGCGCAGCTGGTTCTAAGCCCGAGATGGATGTATTTTAATCATTGCTTTTCAACTTTAATAACTGATTAAAGGCCCCCACCGCCCAAAAACATGTCAAGCACTCTCTAGTCTCTTCTCAATAACCCAATACACACAATTATCAATCTTTAATTGCAAATAGAACATGATATTCAGTCTTAGTGTGTGTGTGCATCGAATATTTTTCAAGGCAAAGATACGTTAAACCCACTGCAGCCTTGCACTTCGCCAGGAGAGGTCGCTGTAACTGAAGCTTCGAGAAATGAACCTATTTCCGACACAATTGTCCAAGTGGTTCGACGCTTCATTCAAAGCTTCATTTTGCCATCAGTACCTGGCTGGTCTTGGGAGTGTGGAAGGCCTTGGATTCCTCCTGGGAGAGACATCAAAATTAATGTGAGGCAAAAGCAGGCAAAGAATATGCTGGTAAAAAGCTAGAGCGGCATGCAACAAACCGTTCACGGCAACACTCCGGCAGGGAATGAGTGCAGGCTGCAGGCTTTCATAGTGTGGCTGATGAGCAGGTCAAGGGCGCCGGAAGCGGGGGGGCCAGGGCCCACTTTACGGCCCTGCCCCACATTTTCGCAGCAGCGGATGCCGCGGAACACTGTACACATCCCGTTTCAATAATTCCCCTCTACTCTAAAGTCGCATCTAAAAAGAACGCCATCTGATCTAGCTGTGTATATTTTGTTATTTTTTGATTGTTATATTCAATCTCAGTAGCTACAGGCATTTTTGAAGCTTGTAAAGGGAAGAACACAGCTCGCCTCTCACTCGCCACTCTGCTCTTCCACAGCGCCGCTTCCCCTCCCTCCGCTGACATTATGAATGTAAGGCATAGTAATCATAGATAACACCGCAGGGTCCGTTACAGTTTGTTTTCATCTGATTTCAAATAAACAAAGTCTTGGCTTTCAGAATATTAAACTAGTTTCGGCAAATTCAGATGATAAATACAGCTTTGAAGCTTAACGGCATAATTACAAGCGGAGAACGGAGTAACTTGCAGTCACAGCAAGCATAACAACAGCCGGTGTTTCTCCTGAGAGTTTTCCCCGGGAAACAAACGCAAAAATACACAAACACACACACGTATACACTAACACATCCTCACTCCCAGGTCGGCCTATGTTGACGTATGTGTATACACACACACACACACACACTCGCGAGCTTCCCCCAGACCAGTAATCCAAACAATAATATCTTCCCTCCGTACTACTTTGATCATTTGCTCCACTAATAATCAATCAGATCGATCCAGAGAAGAGGAAACTTTAAGGCCTTTTTCTCAAAATGATGACTCGGTGACAGTCATTATATAATGTGACATATTTTTCTTAATATAGTACAAAAACAATCCTGATATCATTAGAAAGCTAGGAATCTCCTCTTTCCAACAGTGTATACAACGAATGTGTCTTCGGATCAATGCGACTGATTTCGATGGAGCAGGTCACTTTGCATTAGGTAAAATACAGCAGGCAGACATAACAGGAAGAATATGTACATTTTAATCCAACCAAATAGGACATTGTCACACCATTCAAATGTATCCATGTAGCCTACATTACAACCAATAACAAAGCGTATGTGTTTATTTGTTACGTTGTTTACGTTATGTGTTGTTCAGTGTGTCAGCCGTTAACCTAGATAGATAAACTTGCAA
Source organism: Gymnodraco acuticeps (assembly GCF_902827175.1). Taxonomy (NCBI): domain Eukaryota; kingdom Metazoa; phylum Chordata; class Actinopteri; order Perciformes; family Bathydraconidae; genus Gymnodraco; species Gymnodraco acuticeps. The sequence goes on along the minus strand of NW_022991300.1, from coordinate 331,417 downwards.
ACATGTCAGAAGAACCGGCGCATAAGAAAACAAAATACAGTCAAACTAAGCTGAAATTCAACAACTTGAATGTCAGATCCCTGACATCCACAACTCCGGAGCCTGGTCCTTCAATCATAGAACCACCTCCGGAGCCTGGTCCTTCAATCATAGAACCAGCGCAGATGAACCCCAGCAGCAGCTCTGCGGCCGCAGAGGCTGTCAAAACCGCCGCCGCCGGCATCGTTGAACCGAAACAGGCTGGTTCCGACTGCATGGAGGTTTGTTGTCGGGACATTGAGACGGGAAAATAAAAGCTTATTTGGACAAAGAGAAGGTACTTCAATGCAGAATGGTACAAAAACAGAGAGTGGTTAATTATTTGCAAAACCACTAAACGAGCCTTCTGTGAAATATGCAGATGTGCTGCTGTCAAACGGCTTGTAACTTTCTCCAAATGTGGAGATGACAGCTTTGTAAATACCGAGTTAATAACTGGAACTTTTCACAGAGCTTACTTCAGTCAAACACCAGTCAACATTCAGCTTGTCAAACAAGAGCGTAGCAGGAAAAAAGAAGAGATGGAATGAGCAACTGCGCTGTCATATGTGGGCTGGTCTGTATAGTTTAATTTACAGGAAAGGAGTGAGCAGAGGGTCGAGTTGTCCATTCTTGTTCTGTTTTCTCTGACTATCTTCCTCCTGAAGACCTTCTCAGACTTTCATTTGCTCGAGCTACTAAAGAGACACGTTACCATGGAAACCAAACAATGGTGTAGCTGTATTGAAGTCCGAGTGGAAACAGTAACATTTGGTGCGTTATGTTAGAATGAAACAAATCAGATTTAGTCCGAAATCGGGAGAAATGCGGGATAAATATGACCCCGGGAGGAAAACGGGAGTCTCCCGCGAAAAGGAGGGTTGGCAAGTAGGCTATGTCACATACACACGCACTTTTTGCCCCCCCCCCCCACTTCTGAAATGAATCCGGCGCCGCTGGAGCAGGTTGCAGGTGTGGTTGATTGGAGATTGCTCCCAGCCGTGTAGAGCAGACCAGCAGGCAGAGAGAGAGACACACAGTAGAAGCAAACACTAGTGATGGCAAAATGAAGCTTTGAATGAAGCGTCGAACCACTTGGACAATTGTGTCGGAAATAGGTTCATTTCTCGAAGCTTCAGTTACAGCGACCTCTCCTGGCGAAGTGCAAGGCTGCAGTGGGTTTAACGTATCTTTGCCTTGAAAAATATTCGATGCACACACACACACTAAGACTGAATATCATGTTCTATTTGCAATTAAAGATTGATAATTGTGTGTATTGGGTTATTGAGAAGAGACGAGAGAGTGCTTGACATGTTTTTGGGCGGAGAGGGCCTTTTATCAGTGATTCAAGTTGAAAAGCAATGATTAAAATACTTCCATTCCGGGATTTGAACCAGCTGCGCGGAGGACATCGCCGCATTTGGGCCGCCGGCTGTACCCACTGGGCTATCTATTGCTTGAAATATGTAACTGTTTTTATATTACTGATAATTGTCTTTTTGTTCACAACTTCTCCACATTTCGAAGTGTTTCCCGAGCCAGAACGACCTATCTTTCTTCCTGGCTTGCTCTATAATGATATAAAATGCAATACCAACAACAACTCAACAGCAACAACGCAAACTACGACAACAACCCACACATTGTGCATTGTTTAGAGCGGTCATAAAGTGTTGAAGCACTCAAGTTTGAAACTGTTTCAACCTGTCAGAATCGAGACGAGGCAGAGCATTGAATCGCGTGAATGGACCGTGAACCAGTCAAGTGATTCATTCAGGAAATGAAGCAGTTGCTGCTTCGGACGTCATATGTCACGTGATTTGAAGCAGTTGCTGCTTCGGACGTCACATGTCACGTGATTTGAAGCAGTTGCTGCTTCGGACGTCATATGTCACGTGATTTGAAGCAAGCTTCGAAGCACTGCTTCTATGGAATAGGAAGTCCAGTGTTGAAGCTCTGTTCGAAGCTTCAGTGTCAAACTGCCATCACTAGCAAACACATTAACAGGGGTTTCAGGGACGGGCAGTGACAGTCGGTCCGCTCTTCTATCTGTCGGTCTCAAATCTAAAGGGTGTAATAACGATTTTTATCCAATATGCATAAACAGCGGACACTGTTTATACGCAGCCCTCACAAACACGGCCAGATAGCTTATCCAACAGTTAGAACCCACATACGAGACACAACCTTTAAAGTCAGAAAAAAGTGTGATTATTTTCTGATATTTTACACATATGATTATTATGAATACTGTGGGCCTGCATACCTTAGTGTGATTATAAGTGCATGTGAGTGAATATTGGTATGCATACATTCGTTTTTATACGTCCTATTCATTGTCTCAATGCGCTCATACATCTTAAGTTATCACCAAACATGTCAAGAATGTTTTTAGAGAAAGTTATCCTACATTTCAGAAGAACATTCTGGGAACCGAAAATAAAACATCCCGCTGAAAACATTCCTAGAACAGTGAATGGTAACAAACATTTCTAGCTGGGAACTCACACACGCCACCGCAAACATGCGATATCTGCTTACAGCTTATCATGAATTATGTGCTTGTTTGTTTTTTGTGTTTCAGATCTTTTTTAAAACATCCTTTTTAAACAAATGCAACAAGTTTGTTTTTTAAAGCGCTCTAGAAATAAATCTGACGTTGACCACGACTGTGTTAATATTTGCCATCACAGGAACGTTTTATAAAAAAAGAATGACCTCCTGAAAACATTATCCAAATGTTGCTTTGAAAATGTTCTTCTTTTGTTATCATGTAACATTGAGAGAATGTTTTATAAAAGAAAATCTTTAATTTGTTACCTCAACAACGTCCAAAACACATCCTCAGAATGTTGAAGGCAAAACGTTCTGCCTTTGTAAGCATATCACATTAAAGGAACGTTTAATAAAACACTTTCTGTCATCTCAGGCCGTTTTCAGAATATTTCTTGGAGAATGTTCTTCATTTGTTATCATGTAACATTGAGGGAACGTTTTATGAAGAACAGCTTTAATGTGTTACCCCGACAACGTCCAAAACACATCCTTAGAATGTTGCAGGCAAAACGTTCCACCTTTGTTAACATATCACATTAAAGGAACATTTTATAAAACACTTTCTGTCATCTCAGGCCTCAATAACATCCTCAAAACATCCTCTGAATGTTGCCGTTAAAACGTTATGTCTTAGTTAACCTTATAGGAACATTATTTGAAATAATAAACATCCTAAATAGGTTCTTTGAAAATCAGATGAAAACATTTCTTTAAAACATTATTAGAACCTGTAGGTAATGTTAGCCAACGTTTTGACAACGTTCCCCGCTAGCTGGGATGCCATTTAGGGATTTAAAAGTAAATAAAATAATTTCGAAATGAATCCTAAAATGTATTGGCAGGCAGTGGAGCGAAGCCAAAATGGGGGAAATGTGGTCATATTTCCGTGTGCCAGTTAAAAGCCTTGCTGCTGCATTTTGCACCCACTGCAGACGGGCGAGGGAGGACCCACTAACCCCCATGTAGAGAGAGTTACAGTAATCCAAGTAATCCAAGACAAAGAGGTGGATTACTGTCTCAAACTGCTGTCTGGAGAGAAAAGGTTTTACTTTGACTAACTTCCTCAGCTGATAAAAGATCGTTTTTACCACCGATTTAATCTGACTCTCAAGTTTTAGTTCATGGTCCATTTTAATGCCAAGGTTCGTAATGGTGGGCTTGGTGTACTGAGACAAGGACCCCAGGTCTACAGAATTGATGCCAGTGGTGCCACCAAAAACCATTACTTCTGTTTTTCCTTCATTCAGTTTTAGGAAGTTGCATGCCATCCAGGCCTGTATGTCCTCTAGACACTTTAGCAGTGGGCTAATTGAGTAACCCTCCTTCTTTATTAGTGGAACAGAAATCTGGCTATCATCAGCATAGCAGTGGAATGCCGTGCTTTCTAAATATGGACCCAAGAGGGAGCAAATAGAGGGAGAATAGCAGGGGGCCTACTACTGAGCCCTGTGGGACCCCATACAGGAGTGGAGCAGAGGATGACTCAGAGTCACCAAGGCTGACAGAGAAAGTTCTGTCCTTCAGATATGACCTGAACCATTCCAGGGCTTCCCCCTCAATGCCCACCCACTTCTCCAAGCGAGAGATCAGGATATCATGGTCGACTGTATCGAAAGCAGCAGTTTAATCAATAAGTAGAAGCACAAGGCAGTCCCCAGAGTCAGTAGATAAAAGGATGTCATAAAAAACTCTTGTAAGCGCTGTTTCAGTGCTGTGCATAGTTTTAAAACCGGATTGGAAAACCTCCAGTATATTGTTCTCTTCCAGAAAAAACATAATTTGACTGTAAACAATCTTCTCCGCGATTTTTGACATAAAAGGCATCTTGGAAATGGGCCAAAAATTAGCCAGAACTGTGCGATCCAGACTGGGTTTTTTGATACGAGGTTGCACTACTGCATGCTTCAGGTTTTCAGGGACCTTCCCTGAGAGCAGACTGCTGTTCATAACTGCCAGCACAGATGGTCCAACAGTGGGGAAAACCTCTTTCAAAAGTTGAGGCGCAACAGGGTAATTTGGGGAACCAGAGGGCTTTCAGTTGGAGACAATCTCCTGTACAAAAGACAGAGCTACAGGCTCAAACTGATTAAAGACAGCAGAGCACAGTGCATGAACTGAGGGGTCATTTGCAGGAGCAGATATTTCAGCTCTAGTGGAGTTTACCTTATTAATAAAAAAGTAAAGAAAGTCTTCACAGACTGCAGTAGAGGTCTCCATAACGGAATTCTGGGGGGGCATTAAATAGTCAAATCAATAGTCTGAAACAGAACACGTGGCTTGTTACGGTTTGACAGAAATATGTCAGATAAATGTTTGCTTTTTGCCGCTTTCACAGTGATCTGATAGAGACGCCAACACTCCCCCAACATTTGAAATGAAACTTGCAGTTTGTCCTTTTTCCATTTACGCTCTGCTCTACGACAATCCCGTCAGACAGCCCGAGTCTTGTTATTTAACCAAGGCTCAGATTTAGTTTTAGGTTGCCTGGTTTTTAAAGGAGCAACAGTGTCTATGGCAGCTTTGCAAGTGGAGTGAAACCATGAGCTAAGCTCATCCGTTTCAGGTGACATAGGTTCCCGATTAACACAGTTCTGTTTAAAAGCGACAGAGAACTGACAAGCAGTGGATGGGCTAATAATGCGAGTGCGTCAATTCACATCAAATAATACAGGCATATGATCAGAGAAAAAGGCATCACACATCTCCAGGTTAAGAACAGGCAAACCATAAGATAAAACAAGATCAAGTGTGTGTCCGTGTTCCTGCGTGGGGCCAGACACAGACTGCACAAGATTAAAGGAATCAACAAGGTTTAAAAAGTCCTTTGCCATTGGTTTGTCGGGACAACACACATGAATATTAAAATCCCCAACAATAAGAACACGGTCATATTTTGGCATAATTTCAGCCGAGAAATCCGAGAAATCATTTAGAAATCCCTTATGGCATTTGGGAGGTCTATAGACCACAGCACACAGCACTGTGTGAGAGCGACCAAGCTCGAACACGCTCAGTTCAAAGCTGCCGGGTGAGAATGACAGTGAAAGCTGCTGGCATTTATAGTCACTCTTAAAAACAGTTGCTATGCCTCCACCTCGGCCTGACGTCCGCGGAGAGTTAAAATAGCAGCAATGCTGCGGTACAAGTTCGGTAAATGCGCTGGACACACCAATACTGAGCCATGTCTCAGTCACGAAGAGGAAGTCCAAACCCTTATAGGTGAAGAAATCCTTCAGGACAAAAGTCTTGTTTGTTAGCGATCTTGCGTTAATCAGGCCAAACCTGGCAGGGACCGACAGATTGGCGGCGTTAGAGGTCCGGGGAGCCCGACACAGAGACCTCAGGTAATGCAGATTAACCCTGCGGCAGCGGGGACGAGGGGAGCAGGTCCCGTGGTGCATGAATGCCTCATCCGGGCCGACGACAGGTACCAGCCAGGCGTCGACAGGGTCCAGAAAACGCCTCGAAAAAGAGAGATGAGGCTCATACTCAGTATGAGAGAAAAGATGAGCTGAAGAAGCCTTTATCCTCACCAGTCGACCACTGCATTTTCCCTGGTGGCGGTGGCGTTTACGGCGGGTAGGTGGTACCGGGGTACAGCACGGGTAAACTAGTCCCCCTGATAAAAACGGAGGCAGCGTTTTATCTCCACCATGAGTAGACTTTGCTGGATTAATGGCAGAAAACCGAAGGTCCAGCAGTATTTGGCGATCGTACACAAGTAGAGAGTTGACATTTGTGCATTAAAAATTACACAAACAGTACAAAAACACACATCGTTGGCAGCGACAGACGGCAGGCCACACACACTGGCGCCATCTTGCTTATATATTGATATGAACCTGAAAATGTGCATAAAAAGGACCTCTTGAACATTAATCTGTTAGTAAAATCACACGTCTTTAACATCTCCCCTGTGTATTCTGTCCAAGCCATATTACTTCCAATTCATTTATATTTTTTCACGGTCATTTGTCATGTACTCTCCTCTTTTTGTTGCACATTTATAATTCTTGTTCACATATATATCATATTAAAGTGAATATCTGGGTTTGGACTGACCATGTATCATTCAATTAAATATAATATATTTCACTGTTTTCAGGTATTTTCTTCATTCCTCTTTATAACAATAAAAAAACGACAATATCACTGCTGCAGACGGTGTTTCCGCATACAGGAGAAAATACATTTTGTAAGGGGGATTAAATATGACAACAGACATTCAAAGCTTCATCAAAAGACCCTCAGAGGAAGCTTTTATTGTAAAAAAATATGTTTTTTAACTGCACAAAGAGATAGGGTAAGCAAATTCTGGCAACTACCCCGCACCAAAGACACACACACACACACACACACACACACACACACACACACACACACACACACACACACACACACACACACTTACCATGTATACATCACTTCAGGGGACATTACATTGACTTACATGCATTTCCTGGAGACTTATCCTCACCCTATTTAGAGACAATGGACGTCCACTCTCGGGAAACGTCTGAGAGTGGTGCGGTTACCCAAAGTGACAGACCTAATTTTACCTCTATTTAGAGGCAATGGACGTCCACTCTCGGGAGAGAGACCTCCAGCATGTGTCCCTGAAATGGGGACTCAGGTTATTTCACACTTCCAGGAGAGACAACGGGTAAATCCCCTCTCTTTGCCGGCTCACAGAGCCCCGAAGGACGGACTAGAGACCTCCAGCATGTGTCCCTGAAATGGGGACTCAGGTTATTTCACACATCCAAGACAGAGACCGGGGAAATCACCTCTCTGTGGAAGAGATCTCGCTGCTCTCAGCCCCTGAGCCCTCTTTGGCGGTATCTGACGGCGGTAGACCTCCTTCTGATGATGCTGCTGCAGCTGCTGCCGCCCTGAACATGGAGCGGACTTTCAATCCCTCCTTTATTCCAGGCGTATTCGCGTAGAACCGGTGCAGTGCTTACGTCGTGACACATAAACCTAGCGAGAATCGACCTGCTTTCTGGATCTTGGTGATACTTGATATTGTCAGCCAGGGCAGTGCGCAGGATTGTGAAGGTGACGGCTGTTTCTAGCCCAGCATCAGCCCAAGCCCTCGTCAAGTGAGCGTGCAGGTTCTTGGAGGCGTACGTCCCCGTTGTGAAAAGGAAGAATTCATTCTGAGGACCCGACAAGCCCTCTTTTATCCCCATCCACCGCATGACCCAGCTAAACTCCTTTACTGTAAGCACCAGCTGTGCTTCGCCAAATGTCTTGGCAGTCTTGTGATCCTGCACGTGGATGATGTAGCCCTCAGCAGTGCCCCTTCTGTCCAACTCAAAGACCTCAGTGTTGGTCATGTTTGCGTACACACCCGGACGGTGGACATACAGGAGGCTCCAATGGAGGGTTAGATAGCCATATAGCAGGTACTGGGTGATTGAGGTCGGATTGCTAGCCATCAGGTCAAGGAGATCAGGGATGCGCTTCTCAGCGGCCGTCATGGCGGCGAAAAGCTCCGCCTGGCTCGGCAGACGATCCAGCTTGTTCCTCTTCACCTTAAACTGGTGGAAAGTAACGGACTTTTTCAAGTCGTTCATGTTGGCTGTCACCTCTCTGATGATGTGGGTCATATCAGACTGGATGAGCCTGCACCCCCGGAAATTTGACTCAGACAAGTACCTCAGGAAATGGTTCACATGCTTCAGGAACAACAGCGATGTTGTGACTGCCCGGCCCGACTTTGAAATATACTCGCTCCAGCCACGGACCCTCTTCGTGTCTTTTAGGAACAGCCAGTCTGACAGCAGGTTAACACCATGGGCCATGAATACGAGGAAGTTCTTTATCCGGCTGACTCGACAGACAATTTTCTTTCCATTTCACTGTTGGCGCAACACCCTCACAATGATCCCTGTATGTCTGAATGTAGGTCTCCATGCTTTTAGGCAACGTGATTTCACGCATGGTATTCCCCCGTCCCCCCGGACCAGTGATTTGGGGGAGAGGGCCAGTCCTTAGCCAGATTAGCTTTCAGTTTATTGTAAGGCAAGGCAAGGCAAGGCAAGTTTATTTATATAGCACTTTTCAACACAAGGCAATTCAAAGTGCTTTACAAAAAATGAAAGACATTAAGAAAATGGCATCATTAAAAAGAAAAGCTAATAAAATAAACATTAAAAGAAAAAATACATGGATAAAAGTTACAGTGCAGTCTAAGATATTAATAGTTCAATTAAAAGCAGCGACAAAAAGAAAAGTCTTCAGCCTGGATTTAAAAGTAGTCAGAGTTGCAGCGGACCTGCAGGTTTCTGGGAGTTTGTTCCAGATATTTGGAGCATAATAACTGAACGCTGCTTCTCCATGTTTAGTTCTGACTCTGGGGACAGAAAGCTGACCAGTCCCTGAAGACCTGAGAGATCTGGATGGTTCATAATTTAGCAGGAGGTCAGAAATGTATTTTGGGCCTAAACCATTCAGTGCTTTATAAACCAGCAGCAGTATTTTTGAAATATATTCTTTGACACACAGAAAGCCAGTGTAAAGACTTCAGAACAGGAGTGATGTGATCCACTTTCTTAGTGTTAGTGAGGACTCGAGCAGCAGCGTTCTGAATCAGCTGCAGCTTTCTAATAGATTTTTTAGTGAGACCTGTGAAGACACCATTGCAGTAGTCCAGTCTACTGAAGATAAAAGCATGGACAAGTTTTTCCAAATCCTGCTGTGACATTAGTCTTTTAATCCTAGATATATTCTTTAGGTGATAGTAGGCTGATTTAGTAACAGTTTTAATGTGACTGTTGAAACTCAGGTCAGAGTCCATGACTACACCTAGATTTCTGGCTTTATCTGTTGTTTTGAACATTGCACGACTGAAGCTCAGCGCTAACTTTTATACGTTCTGCCTTGGCTCCAAAAACCATTACCTCAGTTTTATCTTTGTTTAATTGGAGAAAGTTCTGACACATCCAGTCATTGATTTGTTCAATGCACTTACTCAGTGTTTGAATTGGAGCATAGTCTCCTGGTGAAATTGTTACGTACATTTGTGTGTCATCTGCATAGCTATGGTAACTTATTTGGTTGTTCTTCATTATCTGAGCCAGTGGTAGCATGTAGATGTTAAAGAGAAGAGGCCCCAAGATGGAGCCTTGAGGTACCCCACATGTCATATTTGTCAACTCAGATGTGTATTTACCTATAGAAACAAAGTTGTTTCTGTCCTTTAAGTAGGATTCAAACCAATTTAGAACTGTTTACGAAAGTCCCACCCAGTTTTCCAGTCGGTCTAGTAATATGCTGTGGTCAACAGTGTCAAACGCAGCACTGAGATCTAATAATACTAACACTGAAGTTCTGCCACTGTCTGTGTTTAAGTGGATGTCATTGAAGACCTTTACAAGAGCAGTCTCAGTGCTGTGGTTTGGACGAAAGCCTGACTGGAACACATCAAAACAACTATTTAAATGCAAGAAATTACTCAACTGTTGAAAAACAACTTTTTCAATGATTTTACCTAGAAATGGGAGGTTTGATATGGGCCTGTAATTGTTCATTACTGAAGCATCTAGATTATTCTTTTTTAAGAGCGGTTTAATGACTGCAGTTTTCAGGGCCTGTGGAAAAATACCTGAGTGAAGAGATTTGTTTACTATATGAAGTAGATCTGAGGCCATGCAAGGCAAAACGTCTTTGAAAAATCCTGTTGGAATAATATCAAGGCAGTAGGAGGAGGATTTCAGAAGTTGTAATAATGTCCTCTAGGTTTTTATCATTAATCTGATGGAATTGTGTCATGGTGTTTGAATTGATGTTAAAGTGGACACAGAGACAACACATTTGCTGTTCCTGATGCAGAGGCACTGACTGCTTGTCTGATTTTCTGAATTTTGTCAGTGAAGAAGGAGGAAAAATCATTGCACACCCTGGTGGATAGAAATTCAGAGGCTACTTACACTGGGGGGTTAGTTAGTCTGTCGACGGTAGCAAACAAGGCACGTGCGTTGTTTTTGTTTTTGGTAATGATGTCAGAGAAGAAAGACTGTCGTGCGTTTTTCAATTCCAAATTATAAAGGCCAAGTCTCTCTTTATAGATTTCAAAGTGAACCTGGAGATTTGTTTTTCGCCACCTACAGTACGTTCAGCTTTTCGACATTCTCTTTTTTCTGCTCTCACGGTCATGGCCTTTCTCCATGGAGATATTTTCTTGCCAGACACTTCCTTTACCTTAGTTGGAGCAATGGCATCTATAACATTTTGAATTTTTGAATTAAAATGATCTACTAGCTAATTTACTGAGATGTTAGCAGGGGCAAGTGTGGAAGAAAAATTCTGAGTAAACATTTCCCTAGTATTTTCAGTTAAATATCGCTTTGTGGTTACCTCTTTTTGAACATTTTTGTGAACAGAAATAGAGCTCAGAAAACACAGGAATGGTCAGAGAGTGCAACATCAGTCACCACAACCTTAGAGATATTCAGACCCTTTGAGATAATTAAGTCCAGAGTGTGCCCCTTATTGTGCGTGGGCTCCGTCACATGCTGAGTCAGTCCATAGCTATCAAGAACACAAAACAGTTATTTTGCCCCTCTGTCCTGGGGGTTGTCAACATGGATGTTAAAATCACCAACAATGACTAGACGGTCAAAGTAAATACACACTATAGACAGCAGTTCAGTAAAGTCATCAAAAAAGCTTGCACAGTATTTGGTGGTCTATAGATATTTAGGAACAGAGCTCGAGAGGAGCATTTCAGCTGAAGGGCCACATATTCAAAAGAAGTAAAGTTCCCATAAGATGTCTTCCTGCATTGAATGGAATCATTGAACAGAATAGCAACTCCACCCCCTTTCTTATGCATTATTTCCTGACTCATAAAACTAAAGTTGGGAGGGGTTGATTCGATAAGAACAGCTGTACTGTTATTTTGTTCAATCCAAGTTTCTGTTAAAAACATAAAATCGAGATTGTGCTCAGTGATAAAATCATTGATTAAAAATGTTTTTCCTGCCAAAGACCTGACATTTAATAAAGCTAGTTTAAGTTCGTTAAACACACAATCAGTCAGGTTTTTTGTAACAAGCTGTGGCTGACATGGAATCACTGCTAAATTAGATAAACTCACACAAACGTTTGAGCGCTTGCTGTATCTAAGCTGATTCACCGCTCTCAATCTATTACCTATCAACACAGATATCGGCAAAGCTACAGGCAGGCAGGGTCCCGGCATGTCCTGGAAAGAGTTGAGAGTGCCATACGCCCTTGAGCCTGGACCCAGCAGATATCAGTTTGCAGCGTTTTGTACACACACACATCCCTATCAGGCTTTGAAGGGGAGGGAGGACCCACCACCCTGCTCCTCTCATCATAGGAGGGCAGGGTGAGGGCTACACTGTAGAAAGGGGGGTTTGGAAATCTTCTTCCATCTTCCTTGTATTGTTGTGGTTTGGATGATTGTGGTAGGCATGGTGATGAAGCCGGTGGAGATGGTGCGCATCTCTGCTTCGGTGATTTTGGTTGGCGTCGTTGAGGGGCGGGGGTAAAGGACATGCTGCCAACCCTGCGTGTCGCCTTCATGCGGTCATCGAACTCCAGGGGGGTGGGTGAGGGTGAAAGGGTGAGCGGAGAGTAGATAGAGCTGGGGGATGAATGAAGAGTATCCTCAAAGGCGTTGACAGGGAGGGTGACGGGCAGTGGAGACTCCTCCATTTGTGTCATTGGTCTCCCATAATCAGAACATTCCTCAGGCGGGTGCAGTGATACTTCTTCAGGGTTTTCTGCGCGATGTGTTGTGTCTTTCTCCTGTTTTGATTCCTCTTGCCGCTTGTCCTTGGCAGAGGGAACAGATTGATGACGCAGGCAGTTGAATATGTTAGAGATAAACAATTTCACTCCTGACTTGTTCAGGCAAACTCCATTTGCCTTGAAAAGATGTCTGCGATCCCAGAAAAAGTTAAAATTGTCAATAAAATGGACAGAATGGTCAGTACAGACAGTTGAAAGCCAGGTGTTCAGTACAAACAATCTGCTGAATCTCTCCACTCCTCTTCTGACTGGCGGTAGAGGGCCACTGATGAACACCTCTGCATTTAAAGAGCTGACAGTTTCCAACAGACATTTAAAGTCTTCTTCCAGCACTTCTGACTGTTGTTTCACAACATCATTTGTTCCAATGTGCAGTACCACATTCTTCACAGTCGGATGTTCAGCCCCAATATGCAGGATCTTCTCAGCCAAGTCAGAGACCACATCCTTGGGAAAACAGAGTACTTTGGTGTTGTTCTTACTACACAGACCTTTTACATCTCTTACAGCAGTCACCCACAATCAGAGTTTCAGGCCCAGTCGTTAGCTTTCCCTCTAGCCTTTTACTTTTGGAGTAGCTATTGGTCCTTACCCTGCTGTGTGAAGAGGACGGGTTATCCAGGTCATCAGAAAGAGATTTCCGGCTCTCGGTCAGCGGAGCGTATCTGTTCTGGATTGGCACACTTGGTGGTTTAGGAGGATTGTTTGTAATTCTCCCTTTAGCAGCTGTCCACGGTTGTTTAGGGGTTGAAGAGGCGCTCTTCCTGGGTGATAACAATGCAGGCCAGCCGGTCGCATCACATATTTCAGAGCGCTGGGCTCTGCCTGTTGTTCGTCCTCCCAAATCCCATGGAAATGATTTACTCTTAGGCTTTGCACCCAGAAAGTTCCAGGGAGGACAACCACTTGTAGATTTATTACCCGGTACACAGCCCTCCTGTTCCTTGGAATCCTTGTAGCTGCTAACTAGCTGTGAGTTAGCATACCCTTTTCCATTATTTTGCAAAACTGGTAAAGTGGTGTCATTCCCATGACATAGTCCATTCACTTCCACGTTAACTTCCAACCGTTGCCTTTTCATTTCCAACACAGCCATCTTCTGTATAAGTTTGTGGATGTCATCTGTAGAGAACGGAGGCATTTTGCTACCAACTAGCTTAAGCTAAATAGCATGCAGTAGCCTACCAGGCTTTAGCTGTTTCTAGGCCACGCTACTGTAAGACTGAGGTCGTCGTAAAAATGTTTAAATATGGCTGAAACCCTCCGTCTATTTACGAAGATGAACTGTCCCAGTGATAAGTTAATGTCCAGGAGCCGCTGCTCGAAGTTTTCAGAGAATAAGAATAGGAAAATCAGCATAAAAAGTAAGCAGAGGCAAGAGCAAGCAGAAAAGCGTCTGCACTGTAAGAAAGATAAGTACTTGGAAACAGACGACGGGTCTTCTGGCATACATGGGTCTCACTACCGGAGGCTTCTGGGGACCGCATGACAGTCTTGACCGGGGTCTTGAGAGGGGTCTCATTACCGGAGGCTTCTGGGGACCGCATGACAGTCTTGACCGGGGTCTTGAGAGGGGTATTGCTGCCGGAGGCTGCTGGTGAATGCATGACAGTCTTGACCGGGGACTTGAGAGGGGTCTCACTACTGGAGGCTTTTGGGGACCGCATGAGAGTCTTGACCGGGGTCTTGAGAGGGGTCTCACTACTGGAGGCTTCTCGGGACCGCATGACAGTCTTGACCGGCGGTATTGAGAGGGGTATTGCTGCCGGAGGCTGCTGGTGAATGCATGACAGTCTTGACCGGGGTCTTGAGAGGGGTCTCACTACCGGAGGCTTCTGGGGACCGCATGACAGTCTTGACCGGGGTCTTGAGAGGGGTATTGCTGCCGGAGGCTTCTGGTGAATGCATGACTGTCTTGACCGGGGTCTTGAGAGGGGTATTGCTGCCGGAGGCTACTGTGTTTATGCCGGAGGTACTTGAGATTACCAGCTCCTTAAATCGTATACATTCTTCCTCTTCCTCAAACACAGCAGCAGTGGAACTCTGCTTCCTGGGTTTTAGCCCCTTTTTCAGACTGGAGCGCAGGGTCTTCACCTCATCAATGAGGGCATCCTTCTGAGCCTTCAATGCCACATTTTCCAGCATCACCTTCCTGCAGTCCTCTTCGTCACACTCGGTATGTGAGGAGAAGGGTGGAGGGTGCACCAGGTATTCCTCCTCATTGTCTATATCCAATGATGTAGCCATTCCAATGATGGGATTAGTCTCTCGGAGGTCATGGAGTAACTGCAGGGCCACACTATGCTTCAGCCTTGCCATGACCTGATGTGCCTCATCTCGGGAGAACTCAGGGTGGTCATGAGTTACATGACGGTCTAGTCTCTTCCCAGCATACGAACACCCTGTGATGGGACAGGGTTTGGTCCGAACATTTATTCTGCCACAGGCCATTTTAAGAATGATGCCTCTTTCCTCCAAGTTCCGCACTGCATGTTTGTGCTTAAGATGCTTGTTCAAAGCCAGATAGAAGAGTCTGCACACCGGGCATACGGACGACATCCTTACTAAAACAGACACAGTGAATTGTATTTAAATTATTTTCTCTTTCTCTGTTTACATGCGTTAGCGTAACCGGTGATTGCAACAATGGGTCCGATGCTTCAATGCATGGTACACGGACCAAGGGAGGACTTGGGTTACCACCGGGTTAAATGGTTCCACCTCTGCACCAACGCGGGGCTGGTGATGGCAACATTGGATCCGATGCATCAATTCATGGTGCCCCGACCATGAGAGGGTTTGGGGTGCCCCGGAACCAGGCAGTACCCCAGCAGGAAACACGTTTGATGGTCAAAGGAGGAAAGAGTGATAGAACCGGGGTAATGCAAAGAAAGTGTCCGACAATAGTGACTTGTGAGGCGGCCAGAGAGTCTGTCATCTTTCGGTCCTATCCTCCAGGCAATGCGGTACCAGAACTGGGTCAAATTGACCAAAATGTTAAAAAAAAAAAGTTTCAATTCATCCATGGAAAAGGGCTGAAAATGAAAAAAAGTATCCGAAAATAGTGCATCATGAGCCCGCAAGAGTCCCCTGTCAACTCCCCTTGCATTCCTCCAGAGTCAGAACAAGTTTGAGTTAACTTTTTGGAGAACCATAGAAAAGGGGTGAAAATGGAAAAATGCATCCGAAAATAGTGTCTCATAAGGCGGGTAGAGTCCCCTGACAACTCTCCTTACATTCCTCCAGAGTCAGAAAAAGTTTGAGTTAACTTTTTGGAGAACCATAGAAAAGGGCTAAAAGTGATAAAAATGTATCCGAAAATAGTGTCTCGTAAGGCAGATAGAGTCCCCTGACAGCTCCCCTTACATTCCTCCAGAGACCAGTTCAAAAACTTAAAGTTTGGTAAGAACCATGCTGGGGGGTCTCCATGCAACAATTGTATCCGAGCCAGAGCACACATGGAGCGGACACATTCCTCCATGAAGTGAAACAGCCGTTTTTTTTCTGAGTCCTCTCAAAAACCGGATTTCCGATTTCGTGCAAATGATGAATGCATTTTATTGACGGAGAAGGGGAGGCTTGGATTCCCCTCTCCGTTGTAAGTTGCAACGGGGGAGTGGGAAAGTGTCCGGGGCTTCGGCCCGAAGCGCCGAAGGGTTGAGCTTTTTTGAGCCCCATCTCCGTTGGCACTTAGTCGTTTTTTCGATAATTTTTTTTAACTTCATTTTTGATTATTTTAAGATATAATTGACCGTTATGAGCTCCCAAATTCGGCCTGGAACCTCCAGGAATTGTGGGCTAAGCTCCATAAACTGACAAAGTCACCCAGAAATGTCACTTTTATAGCCCAAAAATATATAATACAAATACATTTAAACAGTAAAAGGTACAATTGTGCTCCGAATTACCCGAAATTTGATTTATATAGCCCCATGATAGTGAATAAAAATCATTTTCATGAAAAAAACGCCTGATTAATATGTTCGTAATGCTGGCAGCAGGTTCACTGCTGTTAGCAGGGTCTCACACTCACAGGCACCTATGCAGAGATCTAGGGTGATGCACAAGGCTTTTCTACCCAGCAATGAGTCTTTGGGGAAAAGTGTTGTGAATACAGGGAGAGAGCACCAAGAGAGAAGCGGGGTGTGAGACTCACACAGAGACACAGAGAGCTCCTTGCAGCACATGGCTCTCCCACCCAGACTGCACGCAGAGGACGGGCTGCTTCACAGCTCTTTGTAACCCAGGAAAGCAGCTTGAATCGTGGGTACATGAGTGTTAAAAGTGCATTAAACGGTTTTAATTCAAATGCACATTTGGCTGCATAAACAGCCGGTCATATGTACAGGAAACTGTCCATTTCGTCCACATTTGACTCATGAAATGTACAAGAAGATAAGTACAGCAGAGTCACTGCTGTTAGCAGGGTCTCACACTCACAGGCACACAGGCAGAGACCCAGGGTGATGCACATTGCTCTTCCACCCAGCAATAAGTCTTTGAAAGCTGGGGAAAAGTGCTGTGAATAGAGGGAGAGAGCAGCCAGAGAGAAGCGGGGTGTGAGACTCACAGAGCGCACCCAGAGAGATCCTTTCAGCACATGGCTCTTGCACCCAGACTGCACCCAGAGAACAGTTTGCATCACCACATTTTACAAGCCAGGGAAGGTGCCTGAATTCTCTATAAACATTGTTTAATTGTTTAAGTGTTTTTAAATGTGTGGAACAGTGTTTTGTCACTTTCAAAACTCTCCCGTCATTGACCAGAGAAATTGGGTCGATGTTGTATTCAATCTGACCGTTAATATTCCAGTGAGACGAAGTACGTACAATGACCGGAGTGATCCCATGTTAATTTTGTCCCAAAACCGGAGCATTCCCTCACCTTAACCATAACCAACACATGCCTAACCCTAACCCTAACCCTAACCCTAAGTCTTCACCCTAAAATTAATGATTCCCCTCATGGGGACCTCCATTTTGTCCCCATAAGGGAGGCGAGTCCCCACACGTGACTATGTAAACAGATGTAGGTCCCCACAAGTATAGTAATGCTAGGCCACACACACACTCACACACACACACTGTTTGGCCCAACATAATCCCAATTGTATCCATATGTCATTATAAAAACTGTCTGAACACACGACACACTGCAGTGGTCTGACGGCTGCTGGTAAGTACCGTGTGTGTCTGTCCTCTAATTAGTGTTTGTTTATTGTAAGTAAGGACGTTGTTGTGTTTGAGTTTGGGTCTTAATATGCTCAATATGGGCCTAATAAGGCATTCTCTCATAATAACACTTAACCAATATGGTCTATTCTTGTGTAACAAGACATGAAACTACAAGTGTTAATTGTGTCAAAATAACAAAAAATGTGGTATTTCAGAATTCCCTATTTCAAAGTGAAGTCTTGTTCATAATAAATAAGCTATAGTTTGACTCTAATATGTTGATTAACAACTAGTTGATGATGAATATGTGCACCTTAATCTAAAGTGTTACCGAAATAACGTTGTTTTTTTGACGTTTTAAGTTCAAGAGACTTAATATGTGTAAACCATTTGTCTGTAATGGACATTTGATTGTGCACTTCACTGGCATTTGTAAACATAAAAAAAGGTTATGGCTGTGTGCACAAAAAACTCAACAAATATTTAAGTAAATATATGAATATTTTTAGAATAAGATGAATACATTTTAAAGTAATAAGATTTAGAACAGTTTAAATAAGGACCAGTGCGTCTCACATGATTTATTTTTTATGAAATGTCTTTGAGGAGCTTATAAGGCAATCACGTTTTGTATTATTATTACTATTATTAGTAGTAGTCTTAGTAGTATTATTAGAAGTATGATTATAATTATTGTAATTAGTATAAGAAGTAGTAGTTGTACTATTATTATTTTCTTAGCACAATTGTTATTGGCATATTTTCTATAATGGGCATAAGAGATATCTTTAGAATAAGTTGAACAGATCTGGGACAGAGAATCACAAATTAATTGATTAATTGTGATTTTATTTTATATTTTTTAATGTGTTTTTGAGGTTCTTAAGAGGCATACAAAAAGAAAAGTATTGTTATCATAATGTTCGCGATATGTTAGTATTTTTGTTATTGTTATTATTGTTATCACTAGTATTATTGTTGTTATATCTAATTACATTATTCATATTATTTATATTTATATTATTGCTATTATTGTTAATCATATGTATTGCATTACTAGCAGTAGTAGTAACACTTAAATGTGAATAAATGCTGTTTTCAGGAAGGATTGTCTCGTTATAATCATGAACGTCTCGTCTCTGAACTCCACCTCTCCGGGTTCTCGGAGCTTCGCCGAGGCCGTTTACAAGAACGTGATCGTGACGGTTCTCTGCATCGCCATCAATTACATCAACGGCACCCTGATACACACCTTCAGGAAGCACCAGGTGTGTGTGTGTGTGTGTGTGTGTGTGTGTGTGTGTGTGTGTGTGTTGTGTGTGTGTGTGTGTGTGTGTGTGTGTGTGTGTGTGTGTGTGTGTGTGGTGTGTGTGTGTGTGTGTGTGTGTGTGTGTGTGTGTGTGTGTGGGTGTGTGTGTGTGTGTGTGTGTGTGTGTGAGGAGATGATTTCAAACATGCTGCTCTTCTGTTCCACTAAAATAATGTATGTATTTTTGCTTTATTATTTCTATGTGTTTTACTCTTTTTTTTCCATGTTTATTTTTTCATGTTTAGATTCTGCTGTCTAGTTCACTTGCTCTTTGTGTATTTGTATATGAACGCAATATAGTATAGTGTAAAGTATAGTAACTATACTTTGAAAGCTGCTATATAAATAACATCAAAGTCAAATTATGTAATTAAACTTAATATAATTGCACCTTTTCCGTGCACATTGCCCCTTGCTCTGGCACTTATTTCTTCTACCTTTCTACTTTTAAATCCAGGCTGAAGACGTTTATAATCTCACACTGCACTGTAACTTGTATTCATGTACCTGTGTTATTCATGTTTTATTATCTTGATTTTAAATAAGTGCCATTTTATAATGTGTTTCTGCTGAACTATTTCTTAATGCTCTTAATGTCTTTCATTGTTGTAAAGCACTATGAATTGCCTTGTGTTGAAAGGGGCTTTGCTTGTTATGAGCTGTATTTAAACTTAATATCATTGCACCTTTTCAGTGCTCCTTGCTCTGACACTTATTTCCTCTCCCCTGCAGATCTTTTACTCCAACCCGCGCTACATCCTCTTCATCCACCTGGTGATGAACGACATGCTGCAGCTGACTCTCTCCACGCTGCTGCACATCATGAGCTACACCCTGAACACCTTCAGCGTCTCCTCCTGCCTCCTCCTCCTCATCCTCGCCATCATGGCCACCTTCAACACGCCTCTCAATCTGGCCGGCATGGCGGTGGAGTGCTACGTCGCTATCTGCCTCCCGCTGCACCACTGCAGGATCTGCACCGTGAGAAACACCTTCATCCTGATGAGTCTCATCTGGTTTGTCAGCTCTCTCTCCATCATGCCTGATTTCTTCCTCCTTCTGGCCACCGAGCCCCTCAGCTTCTTCACGTCCAAAGTGTTGTGCGCCAGAGACTTTGTGTTCAGAAGTTCGTACAGTTTGAAGAAGAGAGACGCGTCGCACATCGTGTGTCTAGTGCTGGTGTGGCTCACGCTGCTCTACACCTACTTCAGGATCCTGTTTGCAGCCAAAGGAGCAAAAGGGGATTCAAAGAAGGCCCGAAACACCATCTTGCTGCACGGTTTCCAGCTTCTGCTCTGCCTGCTGACCTACGTTCGGCGCATGTTGAAGGACGCGCTGGTCTTTTTACTGCCGCGAAGACACGCTGACATACGCTTCGCCTTGTACGTCTTCGTGCATATAATCCCTCGCTTTGTGAGCCCCATTGTGTACGGACTGAGAGACCAGAACTTCAGGAAGTACATGAGGAGATACCTGCTGTGTCGAGTCATCATGAGGAAAAACCACCTGGAGAACAACGCCGTGTCGGACATGAAGCCTGCAGTCTCTTAGAAAACACATTTATACCAGGAGACAAAACCATAGTCTCACTTTTACTTTGTTTATTTGGTATGAATACTACATATAAAGTCAAATAAAGGCTAAAGGTCAAGTATTTAGCTACATTTTCTCATTGAAGTATGGTTGCAGTCGAATAGTCAAAAAATCAACCCCTATCGTCTATTCCTATCATCTATTCCTATCGTCTATTCCTATCGTCTATTCCTTGACCTCTGTGTGAAACGTCACAGGGTTAAGGGATAGTGGATAGGAGGATTTAGGAGAAGAGACTGCGGTGCTTTGAGAATCCGACTGCACTATCAACTTATTTATGATGCGCCAGTGGACGTCATTAATGTGCGTCTGCTGTGGGGAAACAGTTTTCTATACAGCGGAGTGAGTGGACTACATGGGTGTTTAATAAGAACGGCGGACGCATTTAGATACTTTGCACCACGCTCTTATGGTGTTGTTTTATGCTTTATGAACGTGGACAAGCAACACGTTCTCACTCCCAACCCGTCACATGTTGACGGTCGGTCAGGGCCCCTCCCCGTCACCCTATTACGCACAGGGCACCCCTTGAGCGTCAGTTTTGAATGGGCAGGGCGTCCCATAGACCTTCATAGACCTCCCATAGCGTTGATAATAGATGCCATGAGAACGCTCCCCGCTGCATCGAAATTTAACGAGCGCATTCCGTTCTCAGCTGAAGCGTATGGCGCGAGAAGTCATTGCAACACATTATGCTCTTTATATATAGTTTATAAAAAATGACAAAATTGTAATTTTCATACTCTGTGATAGGCAACCTTGCAACCTTATCACGGCAAGACGTGAACATGTGACGATTTACCATGCTGGGAGACGTGAAGATGTCACGATTTCGTCCCTTCAAACGTGACAGTTGCACGGTATTGTTAACATGGCCCAACCAGTGGAGAAATACCCGGAAATGCCAAGCAAATGCTCCCCGACGGTCGGTTGTTATTGTCAATATTAATATAATAATAATTTATTTTTTAATAGTCATACTCGATTTTGCCGATTTTCTTGTTGCCCCAGCTGGTCGACATCCTCTTTGAGCAGAAACAAAGGCTACATTAATGTATTAAATCGATGTTAATCCGTGCGTGTGGATGTGGAATTAATGGATGTGACGTTGTGCGATTGCGTTGCCAGGCAACAGCTTGGGTTCATGTTGATTTACAAACTCTTCAACTACAACACTAGTTATATGTAAATACTAGGGCCGAGACTTTAACGCGTTAATTAAGATTAATTAATTACACAAAAATTAACGCGTTAAATAAATTAACGCATTTTAATCGCACTTATTTTTGCACCGCGGAACGTTTCTCACTGGATGAGTTTCAGGCCTACCGATTATACTGGAGCACCAACTAACGTTCATGACTTCAGACAACAACAAACCACAGTGAACAACAGTGGGAAATGTTGTTTAAAAAAACGGACGGATGGAAGCGTCGATAAGAGCACGGTTGTGTGCAAATTATGCAAAAAGGAATTCGCATATCACCGCAGCACATCAAGCCTCAAGTATCACCTCAATGCAAAACATATAGCAGCTAGCGTGGAAGCTAGCCTCTTTTATCGCGTTCACACCAAAAAGAGCCGGTACTCAAATTAGTTAATGAGAACCTTTTTACCCCCACGAAAGTCCCTGCTAGAGAGCAGAGAGCTGCTAGAGAGCAGGGACTTTCGTGCGGCTCTCTTGTGAGAAAAGAGCTATATGACTGATTGGCTGGGCGGATTGCAAACCACGCCCCGTAAAACTCCCAAAAAGTTTTGTGAAGCTGCCATTTTATTATCCTCGCATTAGCATTATTAGCATTAGCCCAGCGCAGAAACGCAGAGAGACTAACTTATGGCAACACAAAATAAAACATGGGAGCGGTGGAGATGAGGAGGTGTCAGCGTTCTTGCGATTTACTGGGACTCCCAGCAGCTTCTACTGAAGCCAGTCCCCAACTCCGGGGACTTCCGGCCGGGGACTTTGGGCGGCAGTATACGCCGTGAAGTGGTTTGCGGCCTGCCAGTAAACCCAAAGCAGAAGAAGAAGAAGTGACGTCAGCGGCTTCATTTGCCTAATCCACCCCCAGGTTCAAAGAGTTCTCATGAACCTTTGTGGGAAAAGTACTGCGGTGTGAATGCGCCTAATGGTATACTAAAATCCATGTGAAAAAAATTGCTTCTCACTGTTCTCAGGTCAAATATTTATATGTGATTAAAAATGCGATTAATTAATTACAAAGCCTCTAATTAATTAGATTAATTTTTTTAATCGAGTCCCGGCCCTAGTAAATACATTTTAGAAGGCCTCACGAAATACTTTAATGTAAATTAAAATTTAAATGTGAAGGAATATGTGTATAACAAAATACATCCGTCATAAACAATACCGGAAACAGACGTAGGCAAGATCCTCAGCTCTGTGATTGGATGTTTTAGCCACAATGTACATTGGGATATGGTGTTTATGCAACACATTCTCACTCCCAACTCGGCCTATGTTGACGTTATGTCAGGGTCCCTGTCGTCACTTTCCAACGCAAGGGTGGGCCCTTTAGCGGAAGTCATCACATAACGGCATTGTAATACACGGTTCGGCTGCATTAAATATTACACATCTGCCGTAGTTATTTATTTATAGAGTCCTGGATGGATATCCTCGTGGATTCATCTTCCTATTATACACACATGCATTTCCAAACATTTGGACTACCTATGTTGCAAATGTATTCTCTCTTCGATTTACACATGGCATCTATTGCACGTCTGTCCGTCCTGGGAGAGGGATCCCTCCTCTGTTGCTCTCCCTGAGGTTTCTCCCATTTTTCCCTTTAAACTGTGGGTTTTCTCCGGAAGTTTTTCCTTGTACGATGTGAGGCTCTAAGGACAGAGGATGTGGTATTGTCATACTGATATTCTGTACAAACTGTGAAGTCCACTAAGACAAATGTAACATTTGTGATATTGGGCTATATCAATAAACATTGATTGATTGATAGAGCCCTGATGAGAAGACTTCTGGACAAACAGGAAGCACTGCCGCCAAAACTGAATATGTGACGTGGATCATAAATATATCAGCAATTAAACAACATCTTCAATTTCTCTTGACAATATACGTCTCCTTGCAGTATCAATACTAATTCGGCTGACTTTTATATTTGATCCAATTGGTAGATAGGCTATATTTACGCCATAACGGTGCACAGCTGATAGAAAGGGACACCTAGTGGTTAAAGCACGTTATTGAATTGTATTATTTGTATTATTAGATATTAATAGAAGACACAGACAGACTTTATTTAAACATTAAAGGATACTTTAGGTTAAGGTCTTCTTTTGAATAAGAAAAAAGCTTATCTACAGATAAACATTAAGCCTGACAAAGTACTAATATATTGCTTTCCTGCAATGTTAACTACTGTATGCTTAAGCACTTATTTTAACTGATATTATACATATGTATTATACTCTTATAAGATGTATGTAGATAGTATCAGGAATGTGCAGAATACGACAGTTTAATGGTGGAGGTATACACACATATTGATAGATGTCTTGTAATGCACTGTTGAGGAACCTGCGACCCAAGTTTTTAATCTCCGACCTTGTCAGGTATTGAACATTCAATAAATAAAGAACACAGAATTATTAAATATAAAACACAGAATTTGTGTGATTATACTAAATGATTTACAAGTAAACACCACTGCATATTTACAAATGTTACACATGCTGCTGTAACGAAATGTTTTCCAATTTGGGATCAATAAAGTATATATTATCTTAAGATGATCAATGGCTACTGCCATATTTGCAAAATGTTCCTCTGAACCTTGACAAATGCATGTTTCAGGCTTAACAATTAACAACAGGAGGGGTCACAGACATAAGACCAGCTGTTAAATAAAGCTCTTCTGACCTTAGCTGTCATCTGGCTGCCCATTATGGACACAAGCCATTTTCACCCATTTATTAATTATATGTTTTACATTTGAGTGTTTCCTATCCCCTAAACCTCCAGGGATGTACACAGTTTAATACTGGCAACCTCTCTAAAGTAACTACTATGAGCTGCTCCGACCCTCGGTCCTGATGGACTCCAAAAGTCCGACATTATACAATCAAACAAATAAATAAACGGAAGGATAATTGTGTCTTATTGTTGAGTAAATAAAAGTGTGTGGTTTAGAAAATAATACAAAATTAGAAGGAAAAAAACGATGAAACAATACAGATTTCAGTTTTCTAAGCCCATACTCTCCCCCTAACTGACGACAACAAAAGTCAGACATTATTCAATTAAAATAAAGAAGTAAACACAATAAGTGTGGCTTGATATTGAGTTAGAAAAAGGTTGACAAACGCTGTGAGAATGGATTTGCGGAGAGCATTTCGCCGCGATCCCAACTCGTCTATTACCAACGTTCAGGGAGCTCTATGCAAGTCAATGGGACTGCCTGAAAGCTGAAACTCTGTGCTAAAGCCCCCCCCCCCCTTGCGTTGGAAAGTGACGACAGGGACCCTGACATAACGTCAACATAGGCCGAGTTGGGAGTGAGAATATGTTGCATAAACACCATATCCCAATGTGCATTGCGGCTAAAACATCCAATCACCGAGCTGAGGACCTTGCCTACGTCTGTTTCCGGTATTGTTTATGACGGATGTATTTTGTTGTACACATATTCCTTCACATTTACATTTTGATTTACATTAAAGTATTTCGTGAGGCCTTCTAAAATGTTTTTAAATATAACTAGGGTTGTAGTTGAAGAGTTTGTAAATTAACATGAACCGAAGCTGTTGCCTGGCAACGCAATCGCACAACGTCACATCCATTAATTCCACAACCACACACATGGATTAACATTGATTTAATACATTAATGTAGCCTTTGTTTCTGCTCAAAGAGGTGTCAACCAGCTGGGGCAACAAGAACATCGGCGAAATCGAGTGTGACTATTAAAAAATAAATCATTATTATATTAATATTGACAATAACAACCGGTAGAGCATTTGCTTGGCATTTCTGGGTATTTCTCCACTGGTTGGGCCATGTTAACAATACTGTGTAACTGTATGAAAATTACAATTTTGTCATTTTTTATAAACTATAATGTGTTGCAATGACGTCTCGCACCATACGCTTCAGCTGAGAACGGAATGCGCTCGTTGAATTTCGATGCAGCAGGGAGGGTTCTCATGGCGTCTATTATCAATGCTATGGGAGGTCTATCAAATCAAATCAAATCAAGTTTTATTTATATAGCACATTTATAAACTATTTTTGGTCGAGCCAAAGTGCTGTACATATAATAAAAATACCCTACAATAGAGTCATTGAACAGTCTATGAAGGTCTATGGGATGCCCTGCTCGTTGAAAACTGCCGTTCAAGGGGTACCCTGTGCGTAATAGAGTGACGGGCAGGGAGTGAGAACGTGTTGGGACAAGAGAGAAACATTATCTTTGTCACGATCTGTCTGTGTTGTTGTTTTGTCTTGTCTTTTTCTATCTTTGGGTTTCCTGTTTTATTTTGTAAATTGTTCACCCCCGTTTCCTGCCTGTTGCTTTCTGTCTGTTTTCCCTCCCTGATTACCCGATTGTGTTCACCTGGTGCCTCTGTGTTTTCTCCTCCCTCCTCACCTGTGTCTTGTTTGTGTGATTAGTCTTGTGTGTATTTAAGTTTTGGTTTTTCTGTCTGTCTTTGTCGGTTCGTCATTTGTATGTGACTGTATTCACCGGTGAGTGTTCTGTCTGTCCAAGTTCTATTAAAAGTATATCAGTTTAATCTGCATTTGGGTCCTGCTTCCTTCGCTCTACCGTGACAGAACGAACCGACCAAGAAATGGACCCAGCAGATGATCCATTTGAGGTGGAACTACAACATTTTTCCTTTTATTTGGCTTGCTGCTATGATTGGTGGAAGGGAGCGTCCAGTGTTCGGCAGAGGGAGGCCGCTCTGGTAGAGGCGCACCGGTTGGCTATGGAGAAACCAGACTTGGTGAAGTTCTTACCTGGCTGGATTTTGGACTTCCTCTGGGTGTGTGATTTCCAGCCTGCTGAATACAAACATCTCTGTGTGTTCCGTCTGGAGTCAACCAGTGCTTCTGCCCCAGTTCCTGCTCCTGTCCAGGAGTCGTTTTCTGGAACTCGTCTGGCTTTTGGAGGTCCACGGAGCCTTCAGGCGGCTTCTAGGAGAAGGAGTCGCAAGTCCAGGCTAGCAGCCCGAGCCCCAAGAGCCATGATTCCGGTCCCAGTTCTGGCCCCAGCGGCCATGGTTCTGGCCCCAGCGGCCATGGTTCCAGACCCAGCTCTTGCCCCAGCTGCCATTGTCCCATCTCAAGTTCCTTCTCTAGTCCCTTCTCTAGTCCCTTCTCAAGTCCCTTCTCTAGTCCCTTCCCAAGTCCTTCCTCAGGTCACTTCTCAAGTCTCTCCTCTAGTCCCATCTCTAGTCCCATCTCCAGTCCCTCCTTTAGTCCCTTCCCTATAGGCCATAAGGTGAACCCTGTTATCGTTTCAACCCGCTCCACAGAAGTGAAACTACACAATCTTTAGTTCATAAAAAAGAACGAGTCATGCTTATCCACCAAAAAAAATATCGTCGCTAAAATTCCTGCCAATTCTTCTAGGCACGTAATTATTGGCTGAACTAGTCCCTTCGAAGCGTAATAATATCTTGGTCCAAAGTCGTGCCACGGTTCGTCACGTGATCGTGCTACACCAATTGGGTAGCTGCATATTGTCAACAGAAGTGAAAGATGGCGGCCGCCATGGTTACGCTAAACCAGACCAAATGGATTCTAAACAGTGCTGTATGCTTGTTTTATGTCATGTTTTGTCATATGTCTTAATACATCACTAAGTCCGAGGTATTTGCGTTATATACGCGGTATTTGTGAGAGGTTTTACTATCTGGGAACAGAGTTGACCATCGAATCAACATTGACTAGCAGCGTTTATCAGCCAACTCCAGCTACAAACAATTTCCCCACGGGGATTAATAAAGTATATCAAACTCATATTTATCAAACTATCATTCCTGGACTGCCATGTTCACATCGCTAGGTTCATTGGGATTATTCCATTAGACTGAGGACTTTTTGTCTGTCTGTTGTTACCCTGTACACGTTAAATGCACTCTTAAAATAAACATGACTTGATTTCTGCGTCCAAGAAGAAGGTTAACTTGTTACGTTAAGTAATTTAGATCAATAAAATGCAGTACTTCCAGGCTGAAGACTTTTCTTTTTGTTGCTGCTTTTAATTGAACTATTCATATCTTAGACTGCACTGTAACTTTTATCCATGTATTTTTTCTTTTAATGTTTCTTTTATTAGCTTTTCTTTTGAATGACTGATTTTAAATGCCATTTTCTTAATGTCTTTAATTTTTTGTAAAACACTTTGAATTGCCTTGTGTTGAAAAGTGCTATATAAATAAACTTGCCTTGCCTTACTTATACCAATGTCCATTGATTCATTTATTTACTCATTCATCCCTCCACAAATGAAAACAACACTGATGAACCATAAAAACGAGATTTATTACAAAGTCAATGTTATCCCACACAAGTGTTGTGGGTGTCCGCTTTGAGAATCCCTTCGGTATTTTGTCTCTGCCTTCTACTAGTGTCAGTTGGGCAAGGCTAGTGTCTAGACTCAAAACTGTGTCCCATGATGCACAATGTCCCAGTCTGTTAAGCAGTGATACAATGCGTGATGATCCAGTTAAATGTCGAACAGTTAAACCTAAAGCCAAGGACTTGGGTGTCTGCTTGCGGCCCTTGGAAGCAAGGTACACAATGTCTTGACAAACAGACAACACTTTCAAATGTACGTCATCATCAATGTTGACATAATGATCCAGTGTTGGCTCCTCAGTGGAACCTATAATCCAGCTGAGCAGATTGTATAGTCCAATGGGGACAACAGTTTGAGATTCAGTGACATTTAGATTTTCAGAAGTGGGAGGCCATGGGCATGACATGCCAGGAGTGTCACTAAGCAGTCTTTTCAAAAACAACGCTGCTGTATACAGTGTCCTTGTGTCCTCATGTGTTGTTTGGCACTTTGTTCTCCCTGTTTCATTGTCGCTGTCTGTCTGGCTCAATTCACTGGACTGTGTTGTTTCCGTACCGGATGGATCTGGTAGCATGTCCACGAGTGCATCCTTTGACAGAGTCTCAGCAAAAACCAGTTCGCAGACGTTGCGCTTGGTGGGCATGTGAAACGCTAGCTGAGGGAAATCTTGAGCCAGCCTCTTCTTCAACAGATCCTGTCTGTAACACAACAAAACAGTGACAATTACGAGTCACAGGAGTACCATCAAAAGCAGAGTGGTGGAGGTGATACAAGACATTACAGACTAGAACCTATCTGCCATACAGCACATTTAACACCAAAGAAGCCAAATAAAGGCCCACATCATCACAAACAACACTACACACTACACATCATGGGGGTTTCTCCAAACAGGCCTGTCATACACATTTTGTTTAAAGCTGGCCTTGCACATGATAAATAATAAGACTTGTATTACATTGCAGTTACCTGTAGTTTGAAGCATCAACACCTTCGTTTGCTTTCACCATGTCAATGAAGGCCTGCCTCAGCTGGCCCATTCTAAGCACCTCATTGTTGACAAGCAGCCTCTGGCGGATGATCCTCTCACAGAACAGCTTGTAACTGGCATCAAACATTGCCTCATCCCTACAACACATGAATGAGAAGTAAATAAATGGATAAATGAATAAGTGTTGTGATTGTGTGCACATATAACAGAAGGAAATTGGATGTTTACTTATAATGTTAAGTATGTGTATGTGTATATATATATATATATAGCCATCGCCGACACACACCTGGACTTCAGTCTGGTGGTAGTGCAAATAGGTAAAGCAATCCAAGGAGAAATAACTTACTGTTCTGTCTCTGGTTTGTCAGGTCTCAGCAAAAACATGGTGTACTGACTGTAACAGCTTTTGTGGTACCGCACCTCCAGAGCCACACAGTCTTTGTCTTTTATATGTAAAAGAACACTTTGGTCATCTTTCTTCTCAGCAGCTTTCTGCAATTTGCCTAAACGGAAAAAAAGGACAACTCAATGAGTTTGTTGACGTATCTCTCACACATAATTGTACCTTTCAGTTATTCAACCACAGAGAATGTGTGTGTGTGTGTGTGTGTGTGTGTGTGGTGTGTGTGTAGTGTGTGTGTGGTGTGTGGGTGGGGGAGGGGGTTTGCTTACCTGCTTTTAATGTTTCAGCCTTACACAGTTGATCCCTTTGTCGCTTGCCTGCTTTGATGATCATTTTCTCCTTCATCTTGCATATAATGCACAGGGCAGGAAGGACGGGGCCAGAGCCTGCGATTGGCAGGCCTGACCTTGATCGTAGCTTCTCTGTTTGGCTTCGGTACGTGCTGCGAGACGTCGATGGGATGGGCTCGACCTCAAGGTCCTCCCTAACGTCTTGATCTCCCTCACGTGCGAGCCGTCTTTCCACCTTCGTCATGGCCTTTGTGTCGGTAAACCTTCTGTAGCATGTGTGGTGGAAGCCAGCGTCCTCAGGAATATCTTCGAACTCGAAATCAAGACAGTGCTTGTGGTTTTCAGCCACCACGTTCCGAGAGTCTCCCTTCAAGCCGAGCGACCGTTGTAAGCTTGTCCTGTACGTATTCCATCTTGTATTGGTAAAACAATCAACCTTTTCGTGCTTCACAGACGTAATATGCATGTAACAATGTTTGTGTGTTGACAATTTTGACTTTTTGAGACTTTCTGGTGCGTTTTCCTCGTCTCCGCTACTCGATGAAACCATGGTGGCCGCCATCTTTCACTTCTGTTGACAATATGCAGCTACCCAATTGGTGTAGCACGATCACGTGATGAACCGTGGCACGACTTTGGACCAAGATATTATTACGCTTCGAAGGGAATAGTTCAGCCAATAATTACGTGCCTAGAAGAATTGGCAGGAATTTTAGCGACGAAATTTTTTTTGGTGGATAAGCATGAATCGTTCTTTTTTATGAACTAAAGATTGTGTAGTTTCACTTCTGTGGAGCGGGATTTCTTTTCTAAAGGACTTTTCGAGGTTCACCTTGCGGCCTACTAGTCCCTTCTCAAATCCCAACTCTAGTCCCATCTCAAGTTCCCTCTCGAGTCCCCTCTCGAGTTCCCTCTCCAGTCCCTACTGAAGTGCCGTTGGAGGTTCCGGCTTCAGTACCGGCCCACACAGCAATGATCCAGGCTTCAGCTCCGGACTTTACAGCCATGTTTCCGGCTCCAGAACCGGACCTTACAGCCATGTTTCCGGCTTCAGAACCGGACCTTACAGCCATGATTCCGGCTCCAGAGCCGGCCCATTCAGCCATGTTTCCGGCTCCAGAACAGGACCTTACAGCCATGTTTCCGGCTCCAGAACCGGACCTTACAGCCATGATTCTGGCTTCAATTCCGACCCCCGCAGCCATGGTTCCGGCCCCAGCAGCCATGGTTCCGGCTTCAGTACCGTCCCCGGAAGCCATGGGCTCGACTCCAGTTTCGGCTACAGGGCTGGCTCCTCAGCCGACGCCAGCTCCCCGAGGCTTGTCGGCGTACCGGCCGACTCCAGCACCTCGTCTTCTGCTGGCTCCCCAGCCGACGCCAGCTCCCCGAGTCTTGTCGGCGTACCGGCCGACTCCAGCACCTCGTCTCCTGCTGGCTCCCCAGACGACGCCAGCTCCTTGTCCTGTCCCGTTGGAGGTCCCGCCGACTACTCTCCTGCCGGGGGTCCTGCCAACCCTTTGTCCTGTGTCGTTGGAGGCCCCGCCGACTACTCTCCTGCCGGGGGTCCTGCCAACCCTTTGTCCTGTGCTGTTGGAGGCCCCGCCGACTACTCTCCTGCCGGGGATCCTGCCAACCCTTTGTCCTGTCTCGTTGGAGGTCCCGCCGTCTACTCTCCTGCCGGGGGTCCTGCCAATCCTTTGTCCTATGCCGTTGGAGGCCCCGCCGACTACTCTCCTGCCGGGGGTCCTGCCAACCCTTTGTCCTGTGCCGTTGGAGGCCCCGCCGACTACTCTCCTGCCGGGGGTCCTGCCAATCCTATGTCCTGTGCCGTTGGAGGCCCCGCCGACTACTCTCCTGCCGGGGGTCCTGCCACCCCTTTGTCCTGTGCCGTTGGAGGGCCCGCCGACTACTCTCCTGCCGGGGGTCCTGCCAACCCTTTGTCCTGTCTCGTTGGAGGTCCCGCCGTCTACTCTCCTGCCGGGGGTCCTGCCAATCCTATGTACTGTGCCGTTGGAGGTCCCGCCGTCTACTCTCCTGCCGGGGGTCCTGCCAATCCTATGTACTGTGCCGTTGGAGGCCCCGCCGACTGCTCTCCTGCCGGGGATCCTGCAAATCCCGTGTCCTGGTCCTCTTCCGTGGGGGATCCTGCCGAGGCCTGTCCCACCAGCTCCGACACCGGGTCCTGCCCGGTCTCCGGCACTGTCCCGTCAGCGCCTTCCTGCCCGGCCTCCGGAGCTCTCTGGTCTTCGCCCTCGAGCCCGGCCCCCTGACTCTTCCGGCCGCGGTCCTGGCCCTCATGCTCGGCCCCCTGACTTTTCCGGCCGCAGTCCTCGCCCTCATGCTCGGCCCCCTGAGTTCGCCCGCGGTGGCCTTCGCCCCTCCATAACCCCCATTTTGGACTCTGCCTTGCCCCCGGGCCGTCCGCCCGAGACCCCTTCCTGGTCCTCTGCCTTGCCCCCGGGCCGTCCGCCCGAGACCCCTTCCTGGTCCTCTGCCTTACCCCCGGGCCGTCCGCCCGAGACCCCTTCCTGGTCCTCTGCCTTGCCCCCGGGCCGTCCGCCCGAGACCCCTTCCTGGTCCTCTGCCTTGCTCCCGGGCCGTCCGCCCGAGACCCCTTCCTGGTCCTCTGCCGTGCCCCTGGGCTGTCAGCCCAAGCCCGTCCTCCAGACCCCCTCCACCCACCCTGGTGGCTTAGTGATGCTCTGAGGAAAGATCAGGCTGAATTCACAATGGGCATTAATGGAGACACGTTGAACGTTTTTGTCACTTTATGCCCTCAAGAGGCATTTTGTTTAATAATTGTGCTTGATTATGTTTTATGTTTCAATGTAGGAGAGGTTTTCCAACGTTTTTCATGAAAAATTATGTCCAAGGAGTGTAGGGTTTGGGAGTTATGGCAGGTTGAAGAAAAAATGAAAGGCGAATTTCAAGCTCTGCTCCACTCTAGCTGTGACCAGGGCCGTATCCAGGATTTCCTAAATACCGAGGTCCAAACATGCTAAGGGGGTTCGGGGGATACCCCCCGAGATTTTTGGGATTTTCATGATCTAGTTAGGTGCTTTTTCAGTTCTGTGGGGGGTCACACATTGGATAATATATTGATTTCAAACCATGTCAGTGGGCTGACAATGTCAGCATCAATTATTTTGAAAGTGTAATGCATAAGAATCAGTTGATTGTTACTATTAATGATCTGGACATGCAGAAGAGGCTAAAATGATCACAACTCATTGTCAACATTCATTTTCCATGTCCCTCTCCTTTCCATAACCTGCAGCCTCTCTTCCATCATCTTTAGTCTCTCTGTCTTCTTCCTGTTCTTTACTCTCTCTGTCCTCTACTCTTTCTCTTTGTTCAATCTCTCCCTCGTTGTTCACTGTTTGCTCCTCCTCACTTGTCGCTCCTGCCAGTGAATTAAAAGCAATTCAGCCATTTAGTTCATTTAACTTGTTTGTTTGCATTCTTTTTTTATTTAAATCTGTTTTGTTTGATTCTCAAAAGAGAACAAAGATGTAAGCAAATTGTGTTTTATACAATTGTATGTTATTATGACATCATAACTGCAATATATGTATGTTTTAAAATTATGCCTATTGTAAATGAAGACTATTGTTATAGATACATAGATAGATAGATGGGCTTATTAAGCCTACATTATTTTGTGTGACTCCAGTTCCTCCCTGACTTCCATCACTTTCTCTCTCTCTATTTCTCTCTGCCACTCCTGTCTCTTCCTTACCAAAGCTGAGCTTCGACTGACGTAGTCTTTTCATTATATCTGAGTCAGTGTAAAAAGAAAACAATACAATGTTATATCTTCAATGTTTTACTCAAATTGAAATGAAAGAAAAGCATTACAACGTTAGTTAAAAGGTAATCCTTCTGACATTGGATGAACGTAATTAACTGTAGCTCTCTAGCTAGTTTATTCACGCAATTTAAACCAAAGTATAGCCTATAGCTGCAATATCAGTTAGTGTGCATGTTGTCGGACGTCCACTGACTAACGTACAGCGTTCACACAGGATCTGCTGGTCATATGATGTCCTGTTGAGCAGAAACACAAGCAGCCCGCTGGACTCAGATCTCTAGATACTTCATCACTCCTTCGCTGCTCCGGTACAAGTCCGGGCTGCGGAGGTTTGTTGATACATGTCGTCTTCTTCTGTTTGCTTTGATCGAGGCTACGTAGTTATGTAGTTATGTCAGTAAATGGAAGTACTACAAAGAACCCCGTTTAGTGCAATTATTTCACAAGTTTTGTTATACACAGCTTGGAAAATATTACCGAGGACCGGACCTCGGTGACCTCAATGGTAGATACGGCCATGGCTGTGACATCACGCACTCTAGCCTTAACGAGCTGCGCAATACACACTAATGTTAAAATCTGAAGAAGGCCTCTTTACCAAGCTCCAAACTAAGTTAAATATCTCAGAAAGAGTCAAATATATCACAAATCTAAAGAACAAGTTTAATAGCTGCATGTCTTGTGGCCATTTTAAAAGTTGGAATGAAGTCTCTAGCGGAATGTATGTGGAAGGAGTAGCATTCGGCGCACGGTGTATGTCAAAGAGGATTTGAAGGTTCCTCCCATTGAGTTACATGTTAAAAAAGAGTTTAAAAAGCTGAATATTTCAAAAAGTATAAAATATTTTGAAAAAGTTTAAAGTTTCCCATCATGTGCTGAAAAGCCTGAATATTTTGATTTTGAATGGTTTCTGTAGCTGAAAGTATGCTGAAGTTATTGAGAGCCAAACTTTTTGTTGAAATAATAATAATAAGAAGAAGAAAAAGGTGCGGAAGAATAAAGATTTGAAGAACTATAGTGGAATGCTGTTGCACAGAATTTGCATTAAATATGAACCTGAAAATGTGCATAAAAAGGACCTAAAAGCATGAATCTGTTAGTAAAATCACACGTTTTTGACATCTTCCCTGTATTCTGTCTAATCCATATTACTTCCAATTCATTTATATTTGTTCACAGTCATTTGTCATGTACTCTCCTCTTTTTGTTGCATATTTATAATTCTTGTTCAAATATTTCTCATATACAAGTGAATATCTGGGTTTGGACTGACAATGTATCATTCAATTGAATATAATAAATGTCACTGTTTCCAGGTATTTTCTTCATTCCTCTTTATAACAATAAAAAAAAACAATATCACTGCTGCAGAGGGTGTTTCCGCATACAAGAGAACAAACATTTTGTAAGGGGGATTAAATATGACAACAGTCATTCAAAGCTTCATCAAAAGACCCTCAGAGGAAGCTTTGAATGTTGAAAAATATGTTTTTTAACTGCACAAAGAGCTGTGGTAAGCAAATTCTGGCTCCATCCCCGTACCAAAGACACATTCACACACACACACACACACACACACACACACACACACACACACACACACACACACACACACACACGCACACACACACACACGCAACACACACGCACACACACAGCACACAGCACACACACACACATACACACACACGCACACACACACACACGCCACACGCACACACACAGCACACAGCCACACACACACACACAGCCACACACACACACACATGCAACCACACACACACACACACACACAGCCACACACACATACACACGCACACACGCAACCACACACGCACACACACACACACACAGCCACACACACACACACACCCACACACACACACACGCAACCACACACTCGCACACACACACACACACACATACACTGTTTGGCCCAACATAATCCCAATTGTATCCATATGTTGTTATAAAAACTGCCTGAACACACGACACACTGCAGTGATGTGACGGCTGCTGGTAGGTACCGTATGTGAGTGTGTGTGTGTGTGTGTGTGTGTGTGTGTGTGTGTGTGTGTGTGTGTGTATGTGTGTGTGTGTATATGTTTAGAGCTTTATGGAAATAAATACTTTTCAGATTAAGAAATGTTTTTTAGTAATTGGAAAAATGTATAATGTATGACTCAGTAGGAAATATCAGTAACACTTTATATTAAGGTACACATATTCACCATCAACTCGTTGTTAATTAACATGAATATTAGCAGTATATTGGCTCTTTATTAGTCATTATAAAACATGTATTAAGGCCTTATTCTACATGACCATATTCTACAAGTACTAGGCCATTAGTTAAGAGTTGCTGTCCTTAATAACCCTCTAATGGGTGCTTGTTTATTGTAAGTAAGGACGTAGTTTGAGTTTGGGTCTTAATATGCTCAATATGGGCCTAATAAGGCATTCTCTCATAACACTTAACCAATATGGTCTATTCTTATGTAACAAGACATGAAACTACAAGTATAACAAAAAATGTGGTATTTCTAACTCAGAATTCCCTATTTCAAAGTGAATTCTTGTTCATAATAAATAAGCTATAGTTTGACTCTAATATGTTGATTAACAACTAGTTGATGATGAATATGTGCACCTTAATCTAAAGTGTTACCGAAATACCTTTTGACGTTTTAAGTTCAAGAGACTTTATATGTGTAAACCATTTGTCTGTAATGGACATTTGATTGTGCACTTCACTGGCATTTGTAAACATAAAAAAAGGATGTGGCTGTGTGCACAAAAAACTCAACAAATATTTAAGTAAATATATGAATATTTTTAGAATAAGATGAGTACATTTTAAAGTAATAAGATTTAGAACAGTTTAAATAAGGACCAGTGCGTCTCACATTATTTATTTTTTATGAAATGTCTTTGAGGAGCTTATAAGGCAATCACGTTTTGTATTATTATTGATATTATTAGTAGTAGTCTTAGTAGTATTATTAGAAGTATGATTATAATTATTGTAATTAGTATAAGAAGTAGTAGTTGTACTATTATTATTTTCTTAGCACAATTGTTATTGGCATATTCTATAATGGGCATAAGAGATATCTTTAGAATAAGTTGAACAGATCTGGGACAGAGAATCACAAATTAATTGATTAATTGTGATTTTATTTTATATTTTTTAATGTGTTTTTGAGGTTCTTAAGAGGCATACAAAAAGAAAAGTATTGTTATCATAATGTTCGCGATATGTTAGTATTTTTGTTATTATTATTATTGTTATTATTGTTATTACTAGTATTATTGTTGTTATATATATTTATATTATTCATATTATTGTTATTTATATTTACATTATTACTTCTATTATTATTGTTAATCATATGTATTGCATTACTAGCAGTAGTAGTAACACTTAAATGTGAATAAATGCTGTTTTCAGGAAGGATTGTCTCGTTATAATCATGAACGTCTCGTCTCTGAACTCCACCTCTCCGGGTTCTCGGAGCTTCGCTGTGGCCGTTTACAAGAACGTGATCGTGACGGTTCTCTGCATCGCCATCAATTACATCAACGGCACCCTGATACACACTTTCAGGAAGCACCAGGTGTGTGTGTGTGTGTGTGTGTGTGTGTGTGTGTGTGTGTGTGTGTGTGTGTGTGTGTGTGTGTGTGTGTGTGTGTGTGTGTGTGTGTGTGTGTGTGTGTGTGTGTTTGTGTGTGTGTGGCCTAGCATTACTATACTTGTGGGGACCTACATCTGTTTACACAGTCACGTGTAGGGACTGGCTTCGCTTATGGGGACAAATTGGAGGTCCCCATAAGGGGAATCATTAATTTTAGGGTGAAGACTTGGTTAGGTTTAGGATTAGGATAAGGGTAAGGGTAAGGTTAAGGGTAAGGGTTAGGCATGTGTTGGTTATGGTTAAGGTTAGGATAAGTCTCCAGGAAATGCATGTAAGTCAATGTAATGTCCCCTGAAGTGATGTATACATGGTGTGTGTGTGTGTGTGTGTGTGTGTGTGTGTGTGTGTGTGTGTGTGTGTGTGTGTGGTGTGTGTGTGTGTGTGGGTGTGTGTGTGTGTGTGTGTGTGTGTGTGTGTGTGTGTGTGTGTGTGTGTGTGTGTGTGTGTGTGTGTGTGTGGTGTGTGTGTGTGTGTGTGTGTGTGTGTGTGTGTGTGTGTGTGTGTGTGTGTGTGTGTGGGGGATATCAAACATGCTGCCTTACAATCCCTCTTCTGTTCCTGATTCTAGCAACTCATGTTTATTGTTTCATGTTTAAAAATGTATAATAATAGCAGGCTATCAGAATCAGAAACAGGTTTATTGCAGAGTAGGTTAACTGTTAACACACGAGCAATTTCCAGTGGTGTATTTGGTACATACAACGACACAGAAAAATAACATAAATTGTAAGAAAAGCAACCAAAAATTAAACAATTATACTTTTAGTTTTGAACTATTATAACATTCAAATATAAATACATATTAACATGAATTATAGATATTTCAAAAAACTATGTACAGTTAACGTGACTTAATAAGAACATAAACGAGCAGTATTGTTACGTAAAGTGGAGAGCTGTGCAGATATTGAAAGCGTTAGCTCTGTATACAAATGTGCAGGATAATGTTTAGACGCTGTTGTTTATATTGATCATAGTGTTCATTAATGTAATGCATGTGTCTATGGCGTGGCTGGTTGGTGGGGGGGTTATTGGAGGGTTATATATAAATATATATATGAGGAGATCAGGGCTGCAAAATCTGTCAGCTGCTTTAAGTCACTTTGAAAAAATCTCTTTTGCTTTTATGTGTTTTATTTAATATTTCATTTATTCTTAATTTATGTATTTTTCTTTATTATTTTCTGTGTTTTACTCTGTTTTTTTATGTTTAGACTCTGCTGTCTAGGTCACTTGCTCTCTGTGTATTTTTATATGAAAGCACTTTGTAACTATATTCTGAAAGCTGCTATATAAATAACATCACATTTAAGTGAAAATATTTGGGGTTTTGGTCTGACATTTAGACACACTGAACAACTGAAACGCTAACTTTAATTAAATGTATTATATCAACACATTTCTAACTCTAATAATTCTTAATTCTCTTATGTGAAAACTTAATATCATTGCACCTTTTCAGTGCCCCTTGCTCTGACACTTATTTCCTCTCCCCTGCAGATCTTTTACTCCAACCCGCGCTACATCCTCTTCATCCACCTGGTGATGAACGACATGCTGCAGCTGACTCTCTCCACGCTGCTGCACATCATCAGCTACACCCTGAACACCTTCAGCGTCTCCTCCTGCCTCCTCCTCCTCATCCTCGCCGTCATGGCCACCTTCAACACGCCTCTCAATCTGGCCGGCATGGCGGTGGAGTGCTACGTCGCTATCTGCCTCCCGCTGCACCACTGTAGGATCTGCACCGTGAGAAACACCTTCATCCTGATGAGTCTCATCTGGTTTGTCAGCTCTCTCTCCATCATGCCTGATTTCTTCCTCCTTCTGGCCACCGAGCCCCTCAGCTTCTTCACGTCCAAAGTGTTGTGCGCCAGAGACTTTGTGTTCAGGAGTTCGTACAGTTTGAAGAAGAGAGACGCGTCGCACATCGTGTGTCTAGTGCTGGTGTGGCTCACGCTGCTCTACACCTACTTCAGGATCCTGTTTGCAGCCAAAGGAGCAAAAGGGGATTCAAAGAAGGCCCGAAACACCATCTTGCTGCACGGTTTCCAGCTTCTGCTCTGCATGCTGACCTACGTTCGGCCCATGTTCGAACAGGCGCTGCTCTTTTTACTGCCGCGAAGACACGCTGACATACGCTTCGCCTCGTACGTCTTTGTGCAGATTATCCCTCGCTTTGTGAGCCCCATTGTAGTACGGACTGAGAGACCAGAACTTCAGGAAGTACATGAGGAGATACCTGCTGTGTCGAGTCATCATGAGGAAAAACCACCTGGAGAACAACACCGTGTCGGACATGAAGCCTGCAGTCTCTTAGAAAACACATTTATACCAGGAGACAAAACCATAGTCTCACTTTTACTTTGTTTATTTGGTACGAATACTACATATAAAGTCAAATAAAGGCTAAAGGTCAAGTATTTAGCTACATTTTCTCATTGAAGTAAACATATACCAAAATCAGTCCAATCCAAATGATCAAACGTCTCTTAAAACGACCACAAA
Organism: Gymnodraco acuticeps; assembly: GCF_902827175.1. Lineage (NCBI taxonomy): Eukaryota > Metazoa > Chordata > Actinopteri > Perciformes > Bathydraconidae > Gymnodraco > Gymnodraco acuticeps. The sequence continues at coordinate 291,715 of NW_022991300.1, read as the reverse complement.
TGAGTCGAAATCAGCCTACAAGGAATACACATATGACCACTTTCTGGTTCCAACTCCCATTTTTCACCCTGAAAATATCAGAAATAGATTCAGCACCTTCAATAACCCCCAAAACCACTGCATTCTGATAATGTTACATTCATTGTTCTAGGAATGTTTTCAGCGGGAAGTTTTCTTTTGGTTCCCAGAACGTTCTTCTGAAAGGTAGGATAACGTTCTCTAAAAACATTCTTAAAATGTTTTTGATAACATTACTTTACATTTAGCTGACGCTTTTATCCAAAGCGACTTACAAGAAGTGCGTTCGACCAACAAAATACAAACTTGAAGAAAACTAAATCATATAAGTACATCAGGCTTCATAGAGCAAAAACATTTCAAGTGCTACTCAACTGGCTTTAGGTAAGCCAGTCCTTTATTAGTATATAAGTGCTTTGTTAATAGTTCTATTGCTCGAAGTGGAGTCGAAAGAGATGAGTTTTCAGTCTGCGCCGGAAGGTGTGTAAGCTTTCTGCTGTCCTGGTGTCAATGGGGAGCTCATTCCACCATCTTGGAGCCAGGATAGCAAACCCACGTTTTTTTGCTGATGGGAACTTGGGTCCCCCTCGCAGTGAGGGTGCAGCGAGCTGTTTGGCTGATGCAGAGTGGAGTGCACGAGCTGAGGTGTACAGTTTAACCATGTCCTGGATGTAGGAAGGGCCAGATCCATTCCCAGCATGGTACGCAAGTACCATTGTCTTGAAGTGGATTCTAGCAGTTACCGGAAGCCAGTGAAGGGAGCGGAGGAGCGGAGTGGTGTGGGAGAATTTAGGAAGGTTGAAGACCAGACGAGCCGCTGCATTCTGGATGAGCTGCAGAGGTCGGATGGCCCCTGTAGTTAATTGACAAGGGTCAGACTCCGACCCTCTCCAAGTAACCCTGTAGTTGCGGTCTTTGAGGTATGAGGTGAGGAGGTAAAGTGCAGATCCTGAAACTCCAAGTTCTTGGAGAGTGCGAAGGAGGATCTGATGATTCACTGTGTCGAATGCAGCAGACAGGTCCGAAAGGATGATGACAGAGGAGAGGGAGGCTGCTTTAGCCGTGTGCAGTTCCTCCGTGACAGCAATGAGGGAAGTTTCTGTGGAGTGACCTGCCTTGAAACCAGACTGGTGCGGATCCAGAAGGTTGTTCTGATGGAGATAGCAGGAGAGTTGTCTAAAGACAGCGCATTCAAGTGTTTTAGACAGGAACGGGAGGAGAGAGACAGGCCTGTAGTTTATAACATCTGACGGGTTGAGAGTGGGTTTCTTTAGGAGAGGGTTTACTCTTGCCTCCTTGAGACTGTTTGGAAAGTGACCAGAAGTTAGAGAAGTGTTGATGAAATGGGTGAGAAACGGTAGAATATCAGGAGCGTCTGAAGGAGGTTTGAAGGGATAGGGTCCAGAGGACAGGTGGTAGGGCGGGCAGAGGTAATGAGGGTAAGAACCTCACTTGGAGAGAGAGGGGAAAAGGAGGTTAGTGTGTTGGTGGAAGGAGGGTCTGGTGACCCAGCGGTGAGTAAAGGTGAGTCAGAAAAAGAAGAGCGAATATCATCAACCTTTTTTTCAAAGTGGGTTAACAAAGTCGCTTGACAGAAGGGAGGAGGGGGAAGGGGCTTTGGGAGGGTCCAAGAGGGTGGAGAAGATGGAAAATTGTTTTTTAGGATTGGAATAGGAAGATTGGATCTTATCTTGAAAGAAAGTGCTTTTTGCCTGAGAGATCGAAGCAGAGAAAGAGGAGAGGAGAGCCTGATAGGTTAGGAGGTCGTCACGGTGTTTGGATTTCCACTGTTTCCGCTCTGCTGTCCGAAGGATGGTTCTATTAGCACGCAGTGCGTCATTTAGCCAGGGAGCAGGAGGGGACTGACGAGCCTGCCGAGATGTGAGAGGACAGAGCGAGTCCAGAGTGGATGAGAGAGTAGAGAGGAGAGTTTCTGCAGCAGAGTTTGGAGGCAGGAGTTGGAACAAGTCAGAGGAAGGGAGGGCTGAGAGCACCGATGAGGCAAAGGTAGAGGGGGAGAGGAAATGAAGGTTACGGCGGACAGGTGCAGGATGAGAAGAGATTAGTTTGTTATGTTTGGAAAGGGGTAGAGAGAATGAAATGAAGAAGTGATCGGATGTGTGGAACGGGTTTACAGAGAGGTTAGAAGTAGCGCAGTTCCTTGAGAATATGAGATCAAGGACATTGCCAGCTTTATGAGTTGGTGGGGATGGAGACAGTGAGAAAGCAAAGGCGGTTAACAGAGATGTTAGTTCAGCTATCTTCCCTGTCTGGAGGTTGAAGTCTCCGAGAAGTACAGCAGGAGGGCCAGTTTCAGGGATGTGTGAGAGGAGATTATCTAATTCCTCCAAGAAGTCTCCCAAGGAGCCTGGTGGACGGTAGAGAACAACAATGGTTAATTGTATAGGATGGGTTACTGTGACGGCATGGAATTCAAAGGTGGAATGAGTGAAGTTAGGTAGCTTGAAGAGGGAAAAGCTCCATTTGGGAGAGAGCAGAAGACCAGTGCCACCTCCTCTGCCAGTGGGTCTGGGTGTATGGGAGAAGGAATATGCTGTGGAGAGAGCTGCTGGGGTGGATGTGTTGGATGGAGTAATCCAGGTCTCAGTGAGAGCAAGGAAATCCAGAGACTGCAGGGAAGCATAGCCAGAGATGAAGTCAGCCTTAGGAACAGCTGACTGGCCGTTCCACAGGCCGCCTGAAACTAGATGTTGGATCTCAGTGGAGCACGTGGGATAGACGAGAGCAGGCCGGTTATATCGATTATGAGATACACAGGGCCAGTGATAATTGTGAGAAGACACATGAACAGGAATGGAGAAAATACACATGATTATAGCATGAGGGGCTAAACAACCAAATAAAATAAAACATCAGCGATACTTAGTTCAATCAAAGTAGGATTTGCCTCCTCTTTGCCTCCCTCGTGAGTCCCGCAGGACTATAATGTCTTTGTCAGTCTTCGTCTGTCTGACGCTCCAGGAAAGTGCTACCTAAAATTGACACCTGGGGGGTATACTACGAAGCAGGATTTTCGCTTAGCCGGCTAAATTCAGGGGAAACTCCGGCTTTCCGGTCCTACGAAGCTGGTTCTCTTTTTAGCGGGCTAGATCTCCATGGTAACTTATGCTTAGCGGCTAACCTGGTCGGGACCAGGTTAGATTGCAGGCTAAGAGCTCAACTCAGTGAAAGCACTGCCTGCTGACCAATCAGAGCTCAGTGTGCAGAGTTTAAAGCGATCAAGTCAATCATATTACAGGAGAAAGGAAATACAGAAAAGCTGCCGTTGCAGGAAAGACGGCCGGCAAAAATCACCGACTGTGTGAACGTGAACATTAATAGAATATCACCTCCCATCTTCAGAGCAATCTGACTATTATAACATTAGCGTTAAGAAAGCTTACTTAAATATCTGCCACAACATAAGTAACCGGATCAGAGTAACATTAAGTACAGTCCGCGGCATATCACTTCATAATGTATCATATATCTCCTTATCTGAGTCAGCTGAGCCGTATCTGGCCGTGCAACACTCACAGTGTCACAGACTGTATGCAGAAGTATTATTTTAAGCAACACATTAAGTTGACGAAACACTCGAGACAAATGTAATTAAAGTCAGATCGTGTTTTAGACGGGGCAGTGATATCATAAACCTGTTAATGTACGCATTCAAACACTTTTTCTTTTGCCAGCTGTATTCACCTTGCAGGTGCAGCTATGTGGCTTTGATCCTGGATCAAGTGTTTAAGTCATGGATGTTTAAAGTTTAACTTCTTCATTTTTGACTAGTATTAAAGTTCACTTTTCATTCAGGAAGTATGACACTGCGCTGTCAGTACGCTTCTCCATGTTTGTGATTGGTCGAATGCTCCAAATACCACCCCTTTCATGTGAACGTGCACCTAACTAGATAGGACACGGCTGGCTTGAGCGATCCACTTGATAACCCGCGTCGTAGTACAGTTTAGCGAGAGCGCGTATGTTTTGGATTAGGCCAACCGGCTAACTCAAACATATCCAGGTTAGGTTGAACCAGCTTCGTAGTATAGGCCCCTGATTGCTGAGTTCTCACAGATGTGGGGCCACGTCCCTTTAATTAGTTAACTCTCTGCAGCTGGTGGCCCTCAAAAGGAAATCTAGACTGGCTCCCTCCTGAGTTGTTATTGTCTTTTCAGTGACCCAATGGTTTTACAATTACATTAAACCCATAGTTATAAAGTTATGAGTTTAACCCTTAATACAGTTACACCTATTCAATAAAGCTCTTAGTATTCTACAAATGTTTAAATCAAAGTTAACCCGAGCAGTCAGTTAGTTCACTTTTAAGGTTTCAGTCAAATGACTTGTCCCAAGTTTCTGCCTGACAGATACTGTAGCGGTTTTGAGATTTAAAATCACAATTTCAGTCGGATCAACTATAGAGCATTGATACAGAGTACACACACTGAAACAGAGAAGTCTAAAAACAGAATGTTACTCACACAATTCTAGAAGTCACCAGTTGTTATCCTGTCAAAATCGAGTTGCACACATAACATAACATAGTTAGAACATTATGCCCTCCTATTCTTAAAACGTTTTCAGCGGGAAGTTAGATTTGTTTATGTTGCCAGAATGTTATTATTTTAGAGAAGGATCACATGCTTTATGTTTAAAACATTATGCAAATGTTCTGTGGTAACAATTTACTAAAATATTTTTACATTATTAGAACATAAAGACATAATATTGTTCAACTCAAAATTCCTGGGTAAGTGCACTGACTGGTCATTAGGATGATTTTGATAGTTTACTTAACTATTGGAATTTGACTATTAACACATGTAAAAGGATGACTCGGAATCAGCTGTGAAAGTAACATTTGTTTATTAGAAAAGGGGAGCTGGGAGTGGAGGTTGGTTATGGCGGCAGTGGGAAACAGTTGTTCCAGGGTAGGTGGAGAGGCCTGGCTGGTCTTGGGAGTGTGGAAGGCCTTGGATTCCTCCTGGGAGAGACATCAAAATTAATGTGAGGCAAAAGCAGGCAAAGAATATGCTGGTAAAAAGCTAGAGCGGCCCGCTACAAACCGTTCACGGCAACACTCCGGCAGGGAATGAGTGCAGGCTGCAGGCTTTCATAGTGTGGCTGATGAGCAGGTTGCAGGTGTGGTTGATTGGAGATTGCTCCCAGCCGTGTCGAGCAGACCAGCAGGCAGAGAGAGAGACACACAGTAGAAGCAAACACATTAACAGGGGTTTCAGGGACGGGCAGTGACAGTCGGTCCGTTCTTCTATCTGTCGGTCTCAAATCTAAAGGGTGTAATAACGATTTGTATACAATATGCATAAACAGCGGACACTGTTTATACGCAGCCCTCACAAACCACACACGGCCAGATAGCTTATCCAACAGTTAGAACCCACATACGAGACACTACCTTTATAGTCAGAAAAAAGTGTGATTATTTTCTGATATTTTACACATATGATTATTATGAATACTGTGGGCCTGCATACCTTAGTGTGATTATAAGTGCATGTGAGTGAATATTGGTATGCATACATTCGTTTTTATACGTCCTATTCATTGTCTCAATGCGCTCATACATCTTAAGAAAGTTATCACCAAACATGTTAAGAATGTTTTTAGAGAACGTTATCCTACCTTTCAGAAGAACATTCTGGGAACCGAAATAAAACGTCCCGCTGAAAACATTCCTAGAACAGTGAATGGTAACAAACATGTCTAGCTGGGAACTCACACACGCCACCGCAAACATGCGATATCTGCTTACAGCTTATCATGAATTATGTGCTTGTTTGTTTTTTGTGTTTCAGATCTTTTTTAAAACATCCTTTTTAAACAAATGCAACAAGTTTGTTTATTAAAGTGCTCTAGAAATAAATCTGACGTTGACCATGACCGTGTTAATATTTGCCATCACAGGAACGTTTTATAAAAAAAGAATAACCTCCTGAAAACATTATCCAAATGTTGCTTTGAAAATGTTCTTCTTTTGTTATCATGTAACATTGAGAGAATGTTTTATAAAAGAAAATCTTTAATTTGTTACCTCAACAACGTCCAAAACACATCCTCAGAATGTTGAAGGCAAAACGTTCTGCCTTTGTAAGCATATCACATTAAAGGAACATTTTATAAAACACTTTCTGTCATCTCAGGCCTCAATAACATCCTCAAAACATCCTCTGAATGTTGCCGTTAAAACGTTATGTCTTAGTTAACCTTAAACCTTATAGGAACATTATTTGAAATAATAAATATCCTAAATAGGTTCTTTGAAAATCAGATTAAAACGTTTCTTTAAAACATTATTAGAACCTGTAGGTAATGTTAGCCAACGTTTTGACAACGTTCCCCGCTAGCTGGGATGCCATTTATGGATTTAAAAGTAAATAAAATAATTTCGAAATGAATCCTAAAATGTATTGGCAGGCAGTGGAGCGAAGCCAAAATGGGGGAAATGTGGTCATATTTCCGTGTGCCAGTTAAAAGCCTTGCTGCTGCATTTCGCACCCGCTGCAGACGGGTGAGGGAGGACCCACTAACCCCCATGTAGAGAGAGTTACAGTAATCCAGCCAAGTGGTGACAAAGACGTGGATTACTGTCTCAAACTGCTGTCTGGAGAGAAAAGGTTTTACTTTGACTAACTTCCTCAGCTGATAAAAGCTCGTTTTTACCACCGATTTAATCTGACTCTCAAGTTTTAGTTCATGGTCCATTTTAATGCCAAGGTTCGTAATGGTGGGCTTGGTGTACTGAGACAAGGACCCCAGGTCTACTGAATTGATGCCAGTGGTGCCACCAAAAACCATTACTTCTGTTTTTCCTTCATTCAGTTTTAGGAAGTTGCATGCCATCCAGGCCTGTATGTCCTCTAGACACTTTAGCAGTGGGCTAATTGAGTAACCCTCCTTCTTTTTTAGTGGAACAGAAATCTGGCTATCATCAGCATAGCAGTGGAATGCCGTGCTTTCTAAATATGGACCCAAGAGGGAGCAAATAGAGGGAGAATAGCAGGGGGCCTACTACTGAGCCCTGTGGGACCCCATACAGGAGTGGAGCAGAGGATGACTCAGAGTCACCAAGGCTGACAGAGAAAGTTCTGTCCTTCAGATATGACCTGAATCATTCCAGGGCTTCCCCCTCAATGCCCACCCACTTCTCCAAGCGAGAGATCAGGATGTCATGGTCGACTGTATCGAAAGCAGCAGTTTAATCAATAAGTAGAAGCACAAGGCAGTCCCCAGAGTCAGTAGATAAAAGGATGTCATAAAAAACTCTTGTAAGCGCTGTTTCAGTGCTGTGCATAGTTTTAAAACCGGATTGGAAAACCTCCAGTATATTGTTCTCTTCCAGAAAAAACATAATTTGACTGTAAACAATCTTCTCCGCGATTTTTGACATAAAAGGCATCTTGGAAATGGGCCAAAAATTAGCCAGAACTGTGCGATCCAGACTGGGTTTTTTGATACGAGGTTGCACTACTGCATGCTTCAGGTTTTCAGGAACCTTCCCTGAGAGCAGACTGCTGTTCATAACTGCCAGCACAGATGGTCCAACAGTGGGGAAAACCTCTTTCAAAAGTTGAGGCGCAACAGGGTAATTTGGGGAACCAGAGGGCTTTCAGTTGGAGACAATCTCCTGTACAAAAGACAGAGCTACAGGCTCAAACTGATTAAAGACAGCAGAGCACAGTGCATGAACTGAGGGGTCATTTGCAGGAGCAGATATTTCAGCTCTAGTGGAGTTTACCTTATTAATAAAAAAGTAAAGAAAGTCTTCACAGACTGCAGTAGAGGTCTCCATAACGGAATTCTGGGGGGCATTAAATAGTCAAATCAATAGTCTGAAACAGAACACGTGGCTTGTTACGGTTTGACAGAAATATGTCAGATAAATGTTTGCTTTTTGCCGCTTTCACAGTGATCTGATAGAGACGCCAACACTCCCCCAACATTTGAAATGAAACTTGCAGTTTGTCCTTTTTCCATTTACGCTCTGCTCTACGACAATCCCGTCAGACAGCCCGAGTCTTGTCATTTAACCAAGGCTCAGATTTAGTTTTAGGTTGCCTGGTTTTTAAAGGAGCAACAGTGTCTATGGCAGCTTTGCAAGTGGAGTGAAACCATGAGCTAAGCTAATCCGTTTCAGGTGACATAGGTTCCCGATTAACACAGTTCTATTTAAAAGCGACAGAGAACTGACCAGCAGTGGATGGGCTAATAATGCGAGCGCGCCGATTCACATCAAATAATACAGGCATATGATCAGAGAAAAAGGCATCACACATCTCCAGGTTAAGAACAGGCAAACCATAAGATAAAACAAGATCAAGTGTGTGTCCGTGTTCCTGCGTGGGGCCAGACACAGACTGCACAAGATTAAAGGAATCAACAAGGTTTAAAAAGTCCTTTGCCATTGGTTTGTCGGGACAACACACATGAATATTAAAATCCCCAACAATAAGAACACGGTCATATTTTGGCATAATTTCAGCCGAGAAATCCGAGAAATCATTTAGAAATCCCTTATGGCATTTGGGAGGTCTATAGACCACAGCACACAGCACTGTGTGAGAGCGACCAAGCTCGAACACGCTCAGTTCAAAGCTGCCGGGTGAGAATGACAGTGAAAGCTACTGGCATTTATAGTCACTCTTAAAAACAGTTGCTATGCCTCCACCTCGGCCTGACGTCCGCGGAGAGTTAAAATGGCAGCAATGCTGCGGTACAAGTTCGGTAAATGCGCTGGACACACCAATACTGAGCCATGTCTCAGTCACGAAGAGGAAGTCCAAATCCTTATAGGTGAAGAAATCCTTCAGGACAAAAGTCTTGTTTGTTAGCGATCTTGCGTTAATCAGGCCAAACCTGGCAGGGACCGACAGATCGGCGGCGTTAGAGGTCCGGGGAGCCCGACACAGAGACCTCAGGTAATGCAGATTAACCCCACGGCAGCGGGGACGAGGGGAGCAGGTCCCGTGGTGCAGGAATGCCTCATCCGGGCCGACGACAGGTACCAGCCAGGCGTCGACAGGGTCCAGAAAACGCCTCGAAAAAGAGAGACGAGGCTCATACTCAGTATAAGAGAAAAGATGAGCTGAAGAAGCCTTTATCCTCACCAGTCGACCACTGCGTTTTCCCTGGTGGCGGTGGCGTTTACGGTGGATAGGTGGTGCCGGGGTACAGCACGGGTAAACTAGTCCCCCTGATAAAAACGGAGGCAGCGTTTTATCTCCACCATGAGTAGACTTTGCTGGATTAATGGCAGAAAACCGAAGGTCCAGCAGTATTTGGCGATCGTACACCAGTAGAGAGTTGACATTTGTGCATTAAAAATGACACAAACAGTACAAAAACACACATCGTTGGCAGCGACAGACGGCAGGCCACATACACTGGCGCCATCTTGCTTATATACTGATATGAACCTGAAAATATGCATAAAAAGGACCTCTTGAACATTAATCTGTTAGTAAAATCACACGTCTTTAACATCTCCCCTGTGTATTCTGTCCAAGCCATATTACTTCCAATTCATTTATATTTTTTCACGGTCATTTGTCATGTACTCTCCTCTTTTTGTTGCACATTTATAATTCTTGTTCACATATATATCATATTAAAGTTAATATCTGGGTTTGGACTGACCATGTATCATTCAATTAAATATAATATATTTCACTGTTTTCAGGTATTTTCTTCATTCCTCTTTATAACAATAAAAAAACGACAATATCACTGCTGCAGACGGTGTTTCCGCATAATTTTACCTCTATTTAGAGGCAATGGACGTCTACTCTTGGGAGAGAGACCTCCAGCATGTGTCCCTGAAATGGGGACTCAGGTTATTTCACACATTCAGGACAGAGACCGGGGAAATCACCTCTCTGTGGCCCCTCCAAGACCCCCAAAGGACAGACTACAGACCTCCAGCATGTGTCCCTGAAATGGGGACTCAGGTTATTTCACACTTCCAGGAGAGACAACGGGTAAATCCCCTCTCTTTGCCGGCTCACAGAGCCCCGAAGGACGGACTAGAGACCTCCAGCATGTGTCCCTGAAATGGGGACTCAGGTTATTTCACACATCCAAGACAGAGACCGGGGAAATCACCTCTCTGTGGAAGAGATCTTGCTGCTCTCAGCCCCTGAGCCCTCTTTGGCGGTATCTGACGGCGGTAGACCTCCTTCTGATGATGCTGCTGCAGCTGCTGCCGCCCTGAACATGGAGCGGACTTTCAATCCCTCCTTTATTCCAGGCGTATTCGCGTAGAACCGGTGCAGTGCTTACGTCGTGACACATAAACCTAGCAAGAATCGACCTGCTTTCTGGATCTTGGTGATACTTGATATTGTCAGCCAGGGCAGTGCGCAGGATTGTGAAGGTGACGGCTGTTTCTAGCCCAGCATCAGCCCAAGCCCTCGTCAAGTGAGCGTGCAGGTTCTTGGAGGCGTACGTCCCCGTTGTGAAAAGGAAGAATTCATTCTGAGGACCCGACAAGCCCTCTTTTATCCCCATCCACCGCATGACCCAGCTAAACTCCTTTACTGTAAGCACCAGCTGTGCTTCGCCAAATGTCTTGGCAGTCTTGTGATCCTGCACGTGGATGATGTAGCCCTCAGCAGTGCCCCTTCTGTCCAACTCAAAGACCTCAGTGTTGGTCATGTTTGCGTACACACCCGGACGGTGGACATACAGGAGGCTCCAATGGAGGGTTAGATAGCCATATAGCAGGTACTGGGTGATTGAGGTCGGATTGCTAGCCATCAGGTCAAGGAGATCAGGGATGCGCTTCTCAGCGGCCGTCATGGCGGCGAAAAGCTCCGCCTGGCTCGGCAGACGATCCAGCTTGTTCCTCTTCACCTTAAACTGGTGGAAAGTAACAGACTTTTTCAAGTCGTTCATGTTGGCTGTCACCTCTCTGATGATGTGGGTCATATCAGACTGGATGAGCCTGCACCCCCGGAAATTTGACTCAGACAAGTACCTCAGGAAATGGTTCACATGCTTCAGGAACAACAGCGATGTTGTGACTGCCCGGCCCGACTTTGAAATATACTCGCTCCAGCCACGGACCCTCTTCGTGTCTTTTAGGAACAGCCAGTCTGACAGCAGGTTAACACCATGGGCCATGAATACGAGGAAGTTCTTTATCCGGCTGACCTTGGACAGACAATTTTCTTTCCATTTCACTGTTGGCGCAACACCCTCACAATGATCCCTGTATGTCTGAATGTAGGTCTCCATGCTTTTAGGCAACGTGATTTCACGCATGGTATTCCCCCGTCCCCCCGGACCAGTGATTTGGGGGAGAGGGCCAGTCCTTAGCCAGATTAGCTTTCAGTTTATTGTAAGGCAAGGCAAGGCAAGGCAAGTTTATTTATATAGCACTTTTCAACACAAGGCAATTCAAAGTGCTTTACAAAAAATGAAAGACATTAAGAAAATGGCATCATTAAAAAGAAAAGCTAATAAAATAAACATTAAAAGAAAAAATACATGGATAAAAGTTACAGGCTCTGCCTGTTGTTCGTCCTCCCAAATCCCATGGAAATGATTTACTCTTAGGCTTTGCACCCAGAGAGTTCCAGGGAGGACAACCACTTGTAGATTTATTACCCGGTACACAGCCCTCCTGTTCCTTGGAATCCTTGTAGCTGCTAACTAGCTGTGAGTTAGCATACCCTTTTCCATTATTTTGCAAAACTGGTAAAGTGGTGTCATTCCCATGACATAGTCCATTCACTTCCACGTTAACTTCCAACCGTTGCCTTTTCATTTCCAACACAGCCATCTTCTGTATAAGTTTGTGGATGTCATCTGTAGAGAACGGAGGCATTTTGCTACCAACTAGCTTAAGCTAAATAGCATGCAGTAGCCTACCAGGCTTTAGCTGTTTCTAGGCCACGCTACTGTAAGACTGAGGTCGTCGTAAAAATGTTTAAATATGGCTGAAACCCTCCGTCTATTTACGAAGATGAACTGTCCCAGTGATAAGTTAATGTCCAGGAGCCGCTGCTCAAAGTTTTCAGAGAATAAGAATAGGAAAATCAGCATAAAAAGTAAGCAGAGGCAAGAGCAAGCAGAAAAGCGTCTGCACTGTAAGAAAGATAAGTACTTGGAAACAGACACACGGGTCTTCTGGCATACATGGGTCTCACTACCGGAGGCTTCTGGGGACCGCATGACAGTCTTGACCGGGGTCTTGAGAGGGGTCTCATTACCGGAGGCTTCTGGGGACCGCATGACAGTCTTGACCGGGGTCTTGAGAGGGGTATTGCTGCCGGAGGCTGCTGGTGAATGCATGACAGTCTTGACCGGGGACTTGAGAGGGGTCTCACTACTGGAGGCTTTTGGGGACCGCATGAGAGTCTTGACCGGGGTCTTGAGAGGGGTCTCATTACCGGATGCTTCTGGGGACCGCATGACAGTCTTGACCGGGGCCTTGAGAGGGGTCTCATTACCGGAGGCTTCTGGGGACCGCATGACAGTCTTGACCGGGGTCTTGAGAGGGGTATTGCTGCCGGAGGCTGCTGGTGAATGCATGACAGTCTTGACCGGGGACTTGAGAGGGGTCTCACTACTGGAGGCTTTTGGGGACCGCATGAGAGTCTTGACCGGGGTCTTGAGAGGGGTCTCACTACTGGAGGCTTCTCGGGACCGCATGACAGTCTTGACCGGGGTATTGAGAGGGGTATTGCTGCCGGAGGCTGCTGGTGAATGCATGACAGTCTTGACCGGGGTCTTGAGAGGGGTCTCACTACCGGAGGCTTCTGGGGACCGCATGACAGTCTTGACCGGGGTCTTGAGAGGGGTATTGCTGCCGGAGGCTTCTGGTGAATGCATGACTGTCTTGACCGGGGTCTTGAGAGGGGTATTGCTGCCGGAGGCTACTGTGTTTATGCCGGAGGTACTTGAGATTACCAGCTCCTTAAATCGTATACATTCTTCCTCTTCCTCAAACACAGCAGCAGTGGAACTCTGCTTCCTGGGTTTTAGCCCCTTTTTCAACCTGGAGTGCAGGGTCTTCACCTCATCAATGAGGGCATCCTTCTGAGCCTTCAATGCCACATTTTCCAGCATCACCTTCCTGCAGTCCTCTTCGTCACACTCGGTATTTGGGGAGAAGGGTGGAGGGTGCACCAGGTATTCCTCCTCATTGTCTATTGACCTGATGTGCCTCATCTCGGGAGAATTCAGGGTGGTCATGAGTTACATGACGGTCTAGTCTCTTCCCAGCATACGAACACCCTGTGATGGGACAGGGTTTGGTCCGAACATTTATTCTGCCACAGGCCATTTTAAGAATGATGCCTCTTTCCTCCAAGTTCCGCACTGCATGTTTGTGCTTAAGATGCTTGTTCAAAGCCAGATAGAAGAGTCTGCACACCGGGCATACGCACGACATCCTTACTAAAACAGACACAGTGAATTGTATTTAAATTATTTTCTGTTTCTCTGTTTACATGCGTTAGCGTAACCGGTGATTGCAACAATGGGTCCGATGCTTCAATGCATGGTACACGGACCAAGGGAGGACTTGGGTTACCACCGGGTTAAATGGTTCCACCTCTGCACCAACGCGGGGCTGGTGATGGCAACATTGGATCCGATGCATCAATTCATGGTGCCCCGACCATGAGAGGGTTTGGGGTGCCCCGGAACCAGGCAGTACCCCAGCAGGAAACACGTGGTCAAAGGAGGAAAGAGTGATAGAACCGGGGTAATGCAAAGAAAGTGTCCGACAATAGTGACTTGTGAGGCGGCCAGAGAGTCTGTCATCTCTCGGTCCTATCCTCCAGGCAATGCGGTACCAGAACTGGGTCAAATTGACCAAAATGTTAAAAAAAAAAAAGTTTCAATTCATCCATGGAAAAGGGCTGAAAATGAAAAAAAGTATCCGAAAATAGTGCATCATGAGCCCGCAAGAGTCCCCTGTCAACTCCCCTTGCATTCCTCCAGAGTCAGAACAAGTTTGAGTTAACTTTTTGGAGAACCATAGAAAAGGGGTGAAAATGGAAAAATGCATCCGAAAATAGTGTCTCATAAGGCGGGTAGAGTCCCCTGACAACTCTCCTTACATTCCTCCAGAGTCAGAAAAAGTCTGAGTTAACTTTTTGGAGAACCATAGAAAAGGGGTGAAAATGGTAAAATGTATCCGAAAATAGTGTCTCATAAGGCGGGTAGAGTCCCCTGACAACTCTCCTTACATTCCTCCAGAGTCAGAAAAAGTTTGAGTTAACTTTTTGGAGAACTATAGAAAAGGGCTAAAAGTGATAAAAATGTATCCGAAAATAATGTCTCGTAAGGCAGATAGAGTCCCCTGACAGCTCCCCTTACATTCCTCCAGAGACCAGTTCAAAAACTTAAAGTTTGGTAAGAACCATGCTGGGGGGTCTCCATGCAACAATTGTATCCGAGCCAGAGCACACATGGAGCGGACACATTCCTCCATGAAGTGAAACAGCCGTTTTTTTTCTGAGTCCTCTCAAAAACCGGATTTCCGATTTCGTGCAGACGGTAGCTTGAAAATGATGAATGCATTTTATTGACGGAGAAGGGGAGGCTTGGATTCCCCTCTCCGTTGTAAGTTGCAACGGGGGAGTGGGAAAGTGTCCGGGGCTTCGGCCCGAAGCGCCGAAGGGTTGAGCTTTTTTGAGCCCCTTCTCCGTTGGCACTTAGTCGTTTTTTCGATAATTTTTTTTAACTTCATTTTTGATTATTTTAAGATATAATTGACCGTTATGAGCTCCCAAATTCGGCCTGGAACCTCCAAGAATTGTGGGCTAAGCTCCATAAACTGACAAAGTCACCCAGAAATGTCACTTTTATAGCCCAAAAATATATAATACAAATACATTTAAACAGTAAAAGGTACAATTGTGCTCCGAATTACCCGGAATTTGATTTATATAGCCCCATGATAGTGAATAAAAATCATTTTCATGAAAAAAACGCCTGATTAATATGTTTGTAATGCTGGCAGCAAGTTCACTGCTGTTAGCAGGGTCTCACACTCACAGGCACCTATGCAGAGATCTAGGGTGATGCACAAGGCTTTTCTACCCAGCAATGAGTCTTTGGGGAAAAGTGTTGTGAATACAGGGAGAGAGCACCCAGAGAGAAGCGGGGTGTGAGACTCACACAGAGACACAGAGAGCTCCTTGCAGCACATGGCTCTCCCACCCAGACTGCACGCAGAGGACGGGCTGCTTCACAGCTCTTTGTAACCCAGGAAAGCAGCTTGAATCGTGGGTACATGAGTGTTAAAAGTGCATTAAACGGTTTTAATTCAAATGCACATTTGGCTGCATAAACAGCCGGTCATATGTACAGGAAACTGTCCATTTCGTCCACATTTGACTCATGAAATGTACAAGAAGATAAGTACAGCAGAGTCACTGCTGTTAGCAGGGTCTCACACTCACAGGCACACAGGCAGAGACCCAGGGTGATGCACATGGCTCTTCCACCCAGCAATAAGTCTTTGAAAGCTGGGGAAAAGTGCTGTGAATAGAGGGAGAGAGCAGCCAGAGAGAAGTGGGGTGTGAGACTCACAGAGCGCACCCAGAGAGATCCTTTCAGCACATGGCTCTTGCACCCAGACTGCACCCAGAGAACAGTTTGCTTCACAGCACTTTACAAGCCAGGAAAAGTGATTGAATCCTGGGTATACATGTTTTAAATAGTCTGATACCTCCAGGGCGCATCACCACATTTTACAAGCCAGGGAAGGTGCCTGAATTCTGGGTAAACATTGTTTAATTGTTTAAGTGTTTTTAAATGTGTGGAACAGTGTTTTGTCACTTTCAAAACTCTCCCGTCATTGAACCGGAGAAATTGGGTCGATGTTGTATTCAATCTGACCGTTAATATTCCAGTGAGACGAAGTACGTACAATGACCGGAGTGATCCCATGTTAATTTTGTCCCAAAACCGGAGCATTCCCTCACCTTAACCATAACCAACACATGCCTAACCCTAACCCTAAGTCTTCACCCTAAAATTAATGATTTCCCTCATGGGGACCTCCATTTTGTCCCCATAAGGGAGGCGAGTCCCCACACGTGACTATGTAAACAGATGTAGGTCCCCACAAGTATAGTAATGCTAGGCCACACACACACTCACACACACACACTGTTTGGCCCAACATAATCCCAATTGTATCCATATGTCATTATAAAAACTGTCTGAACACACGACACACTGCAGTGGTCTGACGGCTGCTGGTAAGTACCGTGTGTGTCTGTCCTCTAATGGGTGCTTGTTTATTGTAAGTAAGGACGTTGTTGTGTTTGAGTTTGGGTCTTAATATGCTCAATATGGGCCTAATAAGGCATTCTCTCATAATAACACTTAACCAATATGGTCTATTCTTGTGTAACAAGACATGAAACTACAAGTGTTAATTGTGTCAAAATAACAAAAAATGTGGTATTTCAGAATTCCCTATTTCAAAGTGAAGTCTTGTTCATAATAAATAAGCTATAGTTTGACTCTAATATGTTGATTAACAACTAGTTGATGATGAATATGTGCACCTTAATCTAAAGTGTTACCGAAATACCGTTGTTTTTTTGACGTTTTAAGTTCAAGAGACTTAATATGTGTAAACCATTTGTCTGTAATGGACATTTGATTGTGCACTTCACTTGCATTTGTAAACATAAAAAAAGGTTGTGGCTGTGTGCACAAAAAACTCAACAAATATTTAAGTAAATATATGAATATTTTTAGAATAAGATGAGTACATTTTAAAGTAATAAGATTTAGAACAGTTTAAATAAGGACCAGTGCTTCTCACATGATTTATTTTTTATGAAATGTCTTTGAGGAGCTTATAAGGCAATCACGTTTTGTATTATTATTACTATTATTAGTAGTAGTCTTAGTAGTATTATTAGAAGTATGATTATAATTATTGTAATTAGTATAAGAAGTAGTAGTTGTACTATTATTATTTTCTTAGCACAATTGTTATTGGCATATTTTCTATAATGGGCATAAGAGATATCTTTAGAATAAGTTGAACAGATCTGGGACAGAGAATCACAAATTAATTGATTAATTGTGATTTTATTTTATATTTTTTAATGTGTTTTTGAGGTTCTTAAGAGGCATACAAAAAGAAAAGTATTGTTATCATAATGTTCGCGATATGTTAGTATTTTTGTTATTATTATTATTGTTATCACTAGTATTATTGTTGTTATATCTAATTACATTATTCATATTATTTATATTTATATTATTGCTATTATTGTTAATCATATGTATTGCATTACTAGCAGTAGTAGTAACACTTAAATGTGAATAAATGCTGTTTTCAGGAAGGATTGTCTCGTTATAATCATGAACGTCTCGTCTCTGAACTCCACCTCTCCGGGTTCTCGGAGCTTCGCCGAGGCCGTTTACAAGAACGTGATCGTGACGGTTCTCTGCATCGCCATCAATTACATCAACGGCACCCTGATACACACCTTCAGGAAGCACCAGGTGTGTGTGTGTGTGTGTGTGTGTGTGTGTGTGTGTGTGTGTGTGTGTGTGTGTGTGTGTGTGTGTGTGTGTGTGTGTGTGTGTGTGTGTGTGTGTGTGTGTGTGTGTGTGTGTGTGTGTGTGTGTGTGTGTGTGTGTGTCTGTGTGTGTGTGTGTGTGTGTGTGTGTGTGTGTGTGTGTGTGTGTGTGTGTGTGTGTGTGTGTGTGTGTGTGTGTGTGTGTGTGTGTGTGTGTGTGTGTGTGTGAGGAGATGATTTCAAACATGCTGCTCTTCTGTTCCACTAAAATAATGTATGTATTTTTGCTTTATTATTTCTATGTGTTTTACTCTTTTTTTTCCATGTTTATTTTTTCATGTTTAGATTCTGCTGTCTAGTTCACTTGCTCTTTGTGTATTTGTATATGAACGCAATATAGTATAGTGTAAAGTATAGTAACTATACTTTGAAAGCTGCTATATAAATAACATCAAAGTCAAATTATGTAATTAAACTTAATATAATTGCACCTTTTCCGTGCACATTGCTCTGGCACTTATTTCTTCTACCCTACTACTTTTAAATCCAGGCTGAAGACGTTTATAATCTCACACTGCACTGTAACTTGTATTCATGTACCTGTGTTATTCATGTTTTATTATCTTGCTTTTAAATAAGTGCCATTTTATAATGTGTTTCTGCTGAACTATTTCTCAATGCTCTTAATGTCTTTCAATGTTGTAAAGCACTATGAATTGCCTTGTGTTGAAAGGGGCTTTGCTTGTTATGAGCTGTATTTAAACTTAATATCATTGCACCTTTTCAGTGCCCCTTGCTCTGACACTTATTTCCTTTCCCCTGCAGATCTTTTACTCCAACCCGCGCTACATCCTCTTCATCCACCTGGTGATGAACGACATGCTGCAGCTGACTCTCTCCACGCTGCTGCACATCATCAGCTACACCCTGAACACCTTCAGCGTCTCCTCCTGCCTCCTCCTCCTCATCCTCGCCGTCATGGCCACCTTCAACACGCCTCTTAATCTGGCCGGCATGGCGGTGGAGTGCTACGTCGCTATCTGCCTCCCGCTGCACCACTGTAGGATCTGCACTGTGAGAAACACCTTCATCCTGATGAGTCTCATCTGGTTTGTCAGCTCTCTCTCCATCATGCCTGATTTCTTCCTCCTTCTGGCCACCGAGCCCCTCAGCTTCTTCACGTCCAAAGTGTTGTGCGCCAGAGACTTTGTGTTCAGGAGTTCGTACAGTTTGAAGAAGAGAGACGCGTCGCACATCGTGTGTCTAGTGCTGGTGTGGCTCACGCTGCTCTACACCTACTTCAGGATCCTGTTTGCAGCCAAAGGAGCAAAAGGGGATTCAAAGAAGGCCCGAAACACCATCTTGCTGCACGGTTTCCAGCTTCTGCTCTGCATGCTGACCTACGTTCGGCCCATGTTCAAGGACGCGCTGGTCTTTTTACTGCCGCGAAGACACGCTGACATACGCTTCGCCTTGTACGTCTTCGTGCAGATAATCCCTCGCTTTGTGAGCCCCATTGTATACGGACTGAGAGACCAGAACTTCAGGAAGTACATGAGGAGATACCTGCTGTGTCGAGTCATCATGAGGAAAAACCACCTGGAGAACAACGCCGTGTCGGACATGAAGCCTGCAGTCTCTTAGAAAACACATTTATACCAGGAGACAAAACCATAGTCTCACTTGTACTTTGTTTATTTGGTATGAATACTACATATAAAGTCAAATAAACGCTAAAGGTCAAGTATTTAGCTACATTTTCTCATTGAAGTATGGTTGCAGTCGAATAGTCAAAAAATCAACCCCTATCGTCTATTCCTATTGTGAAGTTAAACTTCTGTTGTTGCAATGTTGAGGTAGAATGAAGGAGTCTGGAACGTCATTAGCCAAAACACTGAGAGTTTTATTGAACACAGTACAGACAAATACGGCCGGGAGATCATCTTAGTTTCCCACCGTCCCGTGGTCTACCATGATCATCTCTGGCCCAAAAGCCACAAAACATCTAGCAACACGAGGAGAGGCGGGCCCACAGAAGCCCGCGTTTACCTAATCAATAGCAAATGGGAGACAATAATCTACTTGTCTCGAGGAAACGCAGACAAGCCTGAAACCTTCCCCCCACAGGATATGGGAGAAGCGTTTGACCTGTGACCTCAACTTACAGAGGAGTTTTTGACTGATACTACAAGCAGATGTTTGCAGTATCACAGATTCTAAGAAACTATAAGAAACTCTATAAACAGATCAGATTAAAATATTCTCTTACACCTATCATCTATTCCTATCGTCTATTCCTATCGTCTATTCCTTGACCTCTGTGTGAAACGTCACAGGGTTAAGGGATAGTGGATAGGAGGATTTAGGAGAAGAGACTGCGGTGCTTTGAGAATCCGACTGCACTTTCACTATCAACTTATTTATGATGCGCCAGTGGACGTCATTAATGTGCGTCTGCTGTGGGGAAACAGTTTTCTATACAGCGGAGTGAGTGGACTACATGGGTGTTTAATAAGAACGGCGGACGCATTTAGATACTTTGCACCACGCTCTTATGGTGTTGTTTTATGCTTTATGAACGTGGACAAGCAACACGTTCTCACTCCCAACCCGTCACATGTTGACGGTCGGTCAGGGCCCCTCCCCGTCACCCTATTACGCACAGGGCACCCCTTGAGCGTCAGTTTTGAATGGGCAGGGCGTCCCATAGACCTTCATAGACCTCCCATAGCGTTGATAATAGATGCCATGAGAACGCTCCCCGCTGCATCGAAATTTAACGAGCGCATTCCGTTCTCAGCTGAAGCGTATGGCGCGAGAAGTCATTGCAACACATTATGCTCTTTATATATAGTTTATAAAAAATGACAAAATTGTAATTTTCATACTCTGTGATAGGCAACCTTGCAACCTTATCACGGCAAGACGTGAACATGTGACGATTTACCATGCTGGGAGACGTGAAGATGTCACGATTTCGTCCCTTCAAACGTGACAGTTGCACGGTATTGTTAACATGGCCCAACCAGTGGAGAAATACCCGGAAATGCCAACAAATGCTCCCCGACGGTCGGTTGTTATTGTCAATATTAATATAATAATAATTTATTTTTTAATAGTCATACTCGATTTTGCCGATTTTCTTGTTGCCCCAGCTGGTCGACATCTCTTTGAGCAGAAACAAAGGCTACATTAATGTATTAAATCGATGTTAATCCGTGCGTGTGGATGTGGAATTAATGGATGTGACGTTGTGCGATTGCGTTGCCAGGCAACAGCTTGGGTTCATGTTGATTTACAAACTCTTCAACTACAACACTAGTTATATGTAAATACTAGGGCCGAGACTTTAACGCGTTAATTAAGATTAATTAATTACACAAAAATTAACGCGTTAAATAAATTAACGCATTTTAATCGCACTTATTTTTGCACCGCGGAACGTTTCTCACTGGATGAGTTTCAGGCCTACCGATTATACTGGAGCACCAACTAACGTTCATGACTTCAGACAACAACAAACCACAGTGAACAACAGTGGGAAATGTTGTTTAAAAAAACGGACGGATGGAAGCGTCGATAAGAGCACGGTTGTGTGCAAATTATGCAAAAAGGAATTCGCATATCACCGCAGCACATCAAGCCTCAAGTATCACCTCAATGCAAAACATATAGCAGCTAGCGTGGAAGCTAGCCTCTTTTATCGCGTTCACACCAAAAAGAGCCGGTACTCAAATTAGTTAATGAGAACCTTTTTACCCCCACGAAAGTCCCTGCTAGAGAGCAGAGAGCTGCTAGAGAGCAGGGACTTTCGTGCGGCTCTCTTGTGAGAAAAGAGCTATATTTCTGATTGGCTGGGCGGATTGCAAACCACGCCCCGTAAAACTCCCAAAAAGTTTTGTGAAGCTGCCATTTTATTATCCTCGCATTAGCATTATTAGCATTAGCCCAGCGCAGAAACGCAGAGAGACTAACTTATGGCAACACAAAATAAAACATGGGAGCGGTGAAGATGAGGAGGTGTCAGCGTTCTTGCGATTTACTGGGACTCCCAGCAGCTTCTACTGAAGCCAGTCCCCAACTCCGGGGACTTCCGGCCGGGGACTTTGGGCGGCAGTATACGCCGTGAAGTGGTTTGCGGCCTGCCAGTAAACCCAAAGCAGAAGAAGAAGAAGTGACGTCAGCGGCTTCATTTGCCTAATCCACCCCCAGGTTCAAAGAGTTCTCATGAACCTTTGTGGGAAAAGTACTGCGGTGTGAATGCGCCTAATGGTATACTAAAATCCATGTGAAAAAAATTGCTTCTCACTGTTCTCAGGTCAAATATTTATATGTGATTAAAAATGCGATTAATTAATTACAAAGCCTCTAATTAATTAGATTAATTTTTTTAATCGAGTCCCGGCCCTAGTAAATACATTTTAGAAGGCCTCACGAAATACTTTAATGTAAATTAAAATTTAAATGTGAAGGAATATGTGTATAACAAAATACATCCGTCATAAACAATACCGGAAACAGACGTAGGCAAGATCCTCAGCTCTGTGATTGGATGTTTTAGCCACAATGTACGTTGGGATATGGTGTTTATGCAACACATTCTCACTCCCAACTCGGCCTATGTTGACGTTATGTCAGGGTCCCTGTCGTCACTTTCCAACGCAAGGGTGGGCCCTTTAGCGGAAGTCATCACATAACGGCATTGTAATACACGGTTCGGCTGCATTAAATATTACACATCTGCCGTAGTTATTTATTTATAGAGTCCTGGATGGATATCCTCGTGGATTCATCTTCCTATTATACACACATGCATTTCCAAACATTTGGACTACCTATGTTGCAAATGTATTCTCTCTTCGATTTACACATGGCATCTATTGCACGTCTGTCCGTCCTGGGAGAGGGATCCCTCCTCTGTTGCTCTCCCTGAGGTTTCTCCCATTTTTCCCTTTAAACTGTGGGTTTTCTCCGGAAGTTTTTCCTTGTACGATGTGAGGCTCTAAGGACAGAGGATGTGGTATTGTCATACTGATATTCTGTACAAACTGTGAAGTCCACTAAGACAAATGTAACATTTGTGATATTGGGCTATATCAATAAACATTGATTGATTGATAGAGCCCTGATGAGAAGACTTCTGGACAAACAGGAAGCACTGCCGCCAAAACTGAATATGTGACGTGGATCATAAATATATCAGCAATTAAACAACATCTTCAATTTCTCTTGACAATATACGTCTCCTTGCAGTATCAATACTAATTCGGCTGACTTTTATATTTGATCCAATTGGTAGATAGGCTATATTTACGCCATAACGGTGCACAGCTGATAGAAAGGGACACCTAGTGGTTAAAGCACGTTATTGAATTGTATTATTTGTATTATTAGATATTAATAGAAGACACAGACAGACTTTATTTAAACATTAAAGGATACTTTAGGTTAAGGTCTTCTTTTGAATAAGAAAAAAGCTTATCTACAGATAAACATTAAGCCTGACAAAGTACTAATATATTGCTTTCCTGCAATGTTAACTACTGTATGCTTAAGCACTTATTTTAACTGATATTATACATATGTATTATACTCTTATAAGATGTATGTAGATAGTATCAGGAATGTGCAGAATACGACAGTTTAATGGTGGAGGTATACACACATATTGATAGATGTCTTGTAATGCACTGTTGAGGAACCTGCGACCCAAGTTTTTAATCTCCGACCTTGTCAGGTATTGAACATTCAATAAATAAAGAACACAGAATTATTAAATATAAAACACAGAATTTGTGTGATTATACTAAATGATTTACAAGTAAACACCACTGCATATTTACAAATGTTACACATGCTGCTGTAACTAAATGTTTTCCAATTTGGGATCAATAAAGTATATATTATCTTAAGATGATCAATGGCTACTGCCATATTTGCAAAATGTTCCTCTGAACCTTGACAAATGCATGTTTCAGGCTTAACAATTAACAACAGGAGGGGTCACAGACATAAGACCAGCTGTTAAATAAAGCTCTTCTGACCTTAGCTGTCATCTGGCTGCCCATTATGGACACAAGCCATTTTCACCCATTTATTAATTATATGTTTTACATTTGAGTGTTTCCTATCCCCTAAACCTCCAGGGATGTACACAGTTTAATACTGGCAACCTCTCTAAAGTAACTACTATGAGCTGCTCCGACCCTCGGTCCTGATGGACTCCAAAAGTCCGACATTATACAATCAAACAAATAAATAAACGGAAGGATAATTGTGTCTTATTGTTGAGTAAATAAAAGTGTGTGGTTTAGAAAATAATACAAAATTAGAAGGAAAAAACGATGAAACAATACAGATTTCAGTTTTCTAAGCCCATACTCTCCCCCTAACTGACGACAACAAAAGTCAGACATTATTCAATTAAAATAAAGAAGTAAACACAATAAGTGTGGCTTGATATTGAGTTAGAAAAAGGTTGACAAACGCTGTGAGAATGGATTTGCGGAGAGCATTTCGCCGCGATCCCAACTCGTCTATTACCAACGTTCAGGGAGCTCTATGCAAGTCAATGGGACTGCCTGAAAGCTGAAACTCTGTGCTAAAGGCCCCCCCCCCCTTGCGTTGGAAAGTGACGACAGGGACCCTGACATAACGTCAACATAGGCCGAGTTGGGAGTGAGAATATGTTGCATAAACACCATATCCCAATGTGCATTGCGGCTAAAACATCCAATCACCGAGCTGAGGACCTTGCCTACGTCTGTTTCCGGTATTGTTTATGACGGATGTATTTTGTTGTACACATATTCCTTCACATTTACATTTTGATTTACATTAAAGTATTTCGTGAGGCCTTCTAAAATGTTTTTAAATATAACTAGGGTTGTAGTTGAAGAGTTTGTAAATTAACATGAACCGAAGCTGTTGCCTGGCAACGCAATCGCACAACGTCACATCCATTAATTCCACAACCACACACATGGATTAACATTGATTTAATACATTAATGTAGCCTTTGTTTCTGCTCAAAGAGGTGTCAACCAGCTGGGGCAACAAGAACATCGGCGAAATCGAGTGTGACTATTAAAAAATAAATCATTATTATATTAATATTGACAATAACAACCGGTAGAGCATTTGCTTGGCATTTCTGGGTATTTCTCCACTGGTTGGGCCATGTTAACAATACTGTGTAACTGTATGAAAATTACAATTTTGTCATTTTTTATAAACTATAATGTGTTGCAATGACGTCTCGCACCATACGCTTCAGCTGAGAACGGAATGCGCTCGTTGAATTTCGATGCAGCAGGGAGGGTTCTCATGGCGTCTATTATCAATGCTATGGGAGGTCTATCAAATCAAATCAAATCAAGTTTTATTTATATAGCACATTTATAAACTATTTTTGGTCGAGCCAAAGTGCTGTACATATAATAAAAATACCCTACAATAGAGTCATTGAACAGTCTATGAAGGTCTATGGGATGCCCTGCTCGTTGAAAACTGCCGTTCAAGGGGTACCCTGTGCGTAATAGAGTGACGGGCAGGGAGTGAGAACGTGTTGGGACAAGAGAGAAACATTATCTTTGTCACGATCTGTCTGTGTTGTTGTTTTGTCTTGTCTTTTTCTATCTTTGGGTTTCCTGTTTTATTTTGTAAATTGTTCACCCCCGTTTCCTGCCTGTTGCTTTCTGTCTGTTTTCCCTCCCTGATTACCCGATTGTGTTCACCTGGTGCCTCTGTGTTTTCTCTCCTCCCTCCTCACCTGTGTCTTGTTTGTGTGATTAGTCTTGTGTGTATTTAAGTTTTGGTTTTTCTGTCTGTCTTTGTCGGTTCGTCATTTGTATGTGACTGTATTCACCGGTGAGTGTTCTGTCTGTCCAAGTTCTATTAAAAGTATATCAGTTTAATCTGCATTTGGGTCCTGCTTCCTTCGCTCTACCGTGACAGAACGAACCGACCAAGAAATGGACCCAGCAGATGATCCATTTGAGGTGGAACTACAACATTTTTCCTTTTATTTGGCTTGCTGCTATGATTGGTGGAAGGGAGCGTCCAGTGTTCGGCAGAGGGAGGCCGCTCTGGTAGAGGCGCACCGGTTGGCTATGGAGAAACCAGACTTGGTGAAGTTCTTACCTGGCTGGATTTTGGACTTCCTCTGGGTGTGTGATTTCCAGCCTGCTGAATACAAACATCTCTGTGTGTTCCGTCTGGAGTCAACCAGTGCTTCTGCCCCAGTTCCTGCTCCTGTCCAGGAGTCGTTTTCTGGAACTCGTCTGGCTTTTGGAGGTCCACGGAGCCTTCAGGCGGCTTCTAGGAGAAGGAGTCGCAAGTCCAGGCTAGCAGCCCGAGCCCCAAGAGCCATGATTCCGGTCCCAGTTCTGGCCCCAGCGGCCATGGTTCTGGCCCCAGCGGCCATGGTTCCAGACCCAGCTCTTGCCCCAGCTGCCATTGTCCCATCTCAAGTTCCTTCTCTAGTCCCTTCTCTAGTCCCTTCTCAAGTCCCTTCTCTAGTCCCTTCCCAAGTCCTTCCTCAGGTCACTTCTCAAGTCTCTCCTCTAGTCCCATCTCTAGTCCCATCTCCAGTCCCTCCTTTAGTCCCTTCCCTATAGGCCATAAGGTGAACCCTGTTATCGTTTCAACCCGCTCCACAGAAGTGAAACTACACAATCTTTAGTTCATAAAAAAGAACGAGTCATGCTTATCCACCAAAAAAAATATCGTCGCTAAAATTCCTGCCAATTCTTCTAGGCACGTAATTATTGGCTGAACTAGTCCCTTCGAAGCGTAATAATATCTTGGTCCAAAGTCGTGCCACGGTTCGTCACGTGATCGTGCTACACCAATTGGGTAGCTGCATATTGTCAACAGAAGTGAAAGATGGCGGCCGCCATGGTTACGCTAAACCAGACCAAATGGATTCTAAACAGTGCTGTATGCTTGTTTTATGTCATGTTTTGTCATATGTCTTAATACATCACTAAGTCCGAGGTATTTGCGTTATATACGCGGTATTTGTGAGAGGTTTTACTATCTGGGAACAGAGTTGACAATCGAATCAACATTGACTAGCAGCGTTTATCAGCCAACTCCAGCTACAAACAATTTCCCCACGGGGATTAATAAAGTATATCAAACTCATATTTATCAAACTATCATTCCTGGACTGCCATGTTCACATCGCTAGGTTCATTGGGATTATTCCATTAGACTGAGGACTTTTGTCTGTCTGTTGTTACCCTGTACACGTTAAATGCACTCTTAAAATAAACATGACTTGATTTTCTGCGTCCAAGAAGAAGGTTAACTTGTTACGTTAAGTAATTTAGATCAATAAAATGCAGTACTTCCAGGCTGAAGACTTTTCTCTTGTTGCTGCTTTTAATTGAACTATTCATATCTTAGACTGCACTGTAACTTTTATCCATGTATTTTTTCTTTTAATGTTTCTTTTATTAGCTTTTCTTTTGAATGACTGATTTTAAATGCCATTTTCTTAATGTCTTTAATTTTTTGTAAAACACTTTGAATTGCCTTGTGTTGAAAAGTGCTATATAAATAAACTTGCCTTGCCTTACTTATACCAATGTCCATTGATTCATTTATTTACTCATTCATCCCTCCACAAATGAAAACAACACTGATGAACCATAAAAACGAGATTTATTACAAAGTCAATGTTATCCCACACAAGTGTTGTGGGTGTCCGCTTTGAGAATCCCTTCGGTATTTTGTCTCTGCCTTCTACTAGTGTCAGTTGGGCAAGGCTAGTGTCTAGACTCAAAACTGTGTCCCATGATGCACAATGTCCCAGTCTGTTAAGCAGTGATACAATGCGTGATGATCCAGTTAAATGTCGAACAGTTAAACCTAAAGCCAAGGACTTGGGTGTCTGCTTGCGGCCCTTGGAAGCAAGGTACACAATGTCTTGACAAACAGACAACACTTTCAAATGTACGTCATCATCAATGTTGACATAATGATCCAGTGTTGGCTCCTCAGTGGAACCTATAATCCAGCTGAGCAGATTGTATAGTCCAATGGGGACAACAGTTTGAGATTCAGTGACATTTAGATTTTCAGAAGTGGGAGGCCATGGGCATGACATGCCAGGAGTGTCACTAAGCAGTCTTTTCAAAAACAACGCTGCTGTATACAGTGTCCTTGTGTCCTCATGTGTTGTTTGGCACTTTGTTCTCCCTGTTTCATTGTCGCTGTCTGTCTGGCTCAATTCACTGGACTGTGTTGTTTCCGTACCGGATGGATCTGGTAGCATGTCCACGAGTGCATCCTTTGACAGAGTCTCAGCAAAAACCAGTTCGCAGACGTTGCGCTTGGTGGGCATGTGAAACGCTAGCTGAGGGAAATCTTGAGCCAGCCTCTTCTTCAACAGATCCTGTCTGTAACACAACAAAACGGTGACAATTACGAGTCACAGGAGTACCATCAAAAGCAGAGTGGTGGAGGTGATACAAGACATTACAGACTAGAACCTATCTGCCATACAGCACATTTAACACCAAAGAAGCCAAATAAAGGCCCACATCATCACAAACAACACTACACACTACACATCATGGGGGTTTCTCCAAACAGGCCTGTCATACACATTTTGTTTAAAGCTGGCCTTGCACATGATAAATAATAAGACTTGTATTACATTGCAGTTACCTGTAGTTTGAAGCATCAACACCTTCGTTTGCTTTCACCATGTCAATGAAGGCCTGCCTCAGCTGGCCCATTCTAAGCACCTCATTGTTGACAAGCAGCCTCTGGCGGATGATCCTCTCACAGAACAGCTTGTAACTGGCATCAAACATTGCCTCATCCCTACAACACATGAATGAGAAGTAAATAAATGGATAAATGAATAAGTGTTGTGATTGTGTGCACATATAACAGAAGGAAATTGGATGTTTACTTATAATGTTAAGTATGTGTATGTGTATATATATATATATAGCCATCGCCGACACACACCTGGACTTCAGTCTGGTGGTAGTGCAAATAGGTAAAGCAATCCAAGGAGAAATAACTTACTGTTCTGTCTCTGGTTTGTCAGGTCTCAGCAAAAACATGGTGTACTGACTGTAACAGCTTTTGTGGTACCGCACCTCCAGAGCCACACAGTCTTTGTCTTTTATATGTAAAAGAACACTTTGGTTATCTTTCTTCTCAGCAGCTTTCTGCAATTTGCCTAAACGGAAAAAAAGGACAACTCAATGAGTTTGTTGACGTATCTCTCACACATAATTGTACCTTTCAGTTATTCAACCACAGAGAATGTGTGTGTGTGTGTGTGTGTGTGTGTGTGGTGTGTGTGTAGTGTGTGTGTGGTGTGTGGGTGGGGGAGGGGGTTTGCTTACCTGCTTTTAATGTTTCAGCCTTACACAGTTGATCCCTTTGTCGCTTGCCTGCTTTGATGATCATTTTCTCCTTCATCTTGCATATAATGCACAGGGCAGGAAGGACGGGGCCAGAGCCTGCGATTGGCAGGCCTGACCTTGATCGTAGCTTCTCTGTTTGGCTTCGGTACGTGCTGCGAGACGTCGATGGGATGGGCTCGACCTCAAGGTCCTCCCTAACGTCTTGATCTCCCTCACGTGCGAGCCGTCTTTCCACCTTCGTCATGGCCTTTGTGTCGGTAAACCTTATGTAGCATGTGTGGTGGAAGCCAGCGTCCTCAGGAATATCTTCGAACTCGAAATCAAGACAGTGCTTGTGGTTTTCAGCCACCACGTTCCGAGAGTCTCCCTTCAAGCCGAGCGACCGTTGTAAGCTTGTCCTGTACGTATTCCATCTTGTATTGGTAAAACAATCAACCTTTTCGTGCTTCACAGACGTAATATGCATGTAACAATGTTTGTGTGTTGACAATTTTGACTTTTTGAGACTTTCTGGTGCGTTTTCCTCGTCTCCGCTACTCGATGAAACCATGGCGGCCGCCATCTTTCACTTCTGTTGACAATATGCAGCTACCCAATTGGTGTAGCACGATCACGTGATGAACCGTGGCACGACTTTGGACCAAGATATTATTACGCTTCGAAGGGAATAGTTCAGCCAATAATTACGTGCCTAGAAGAATTGGCAGGAATTTTAGCGACGAAATTTTTTTTGGTGGATAAGCATGAATCGTTCTTTTTTATGAACTAAAGATTGTGTAGTTTCACTTCTGTGGAGCGGGATTTCTTTTCTAAAGGACTTTTCGAGGTTCACCTTGCGGCCTACTAGTCCCTTCTCAAATCCCAACTCTAGTCCCATCTCAAGTTCCCTCTCGAGTCCCCTCTCGAGTTCCCTCTCCAGTCCCTACTGAAGTGCCGTTGGAGGTTCCGGCTTCAGTACCCGGCCCACACAGCAATGATCCAGGCTTCAGCTCCGGACTTTACAGCCATGTTTCCGGCTCCAGAACCGGACCTTACAGCCATGTTTCCGGCTTCAGAACCGGACCTTACAGCCATGATTCCGGCTCCAGAGCCGGCCCATTCAGCCATGTTTCCGGCTCCAGAACAGGACCTTACAGCCATGTTTCCGGCTCCAGAACCGGACCTTACAGCCATGATTCTGGCTTCAATTCCGACCCCCGCAGCCATGGTTCCGGCCCCAGCAGCCATGGTTCCGGCTTCAGTACCGTCCCCGGAAGCCATGGGCTCGACTCCAGTTTCGGCTACAGGGCTGGCTCCTCAGCCGACGCCAGCTCCCCGAGGCTTGTCGGCGTACCGGCCGACTCCAGCACCTCCTCTCCTGCTGGCTCCCCAGCCGACGCCAGCTCCCCGAGTCTTGTCGGCGTACCGGCCGACTCCAGCACCTCGTCTCCTGCTGGCTCCCCTGACGACGCCAGCTCCTTGTCCTGTCCCGTTGGAGGCCCCGCCGACTACTCTCCTGCCGGGGGTCCTGCCAACCCTTTGTCCTGTGCCGTTGGAGGCCCCGCCGACTACTCTCCTGCCGGGGGTCCTGCCAACCCTTTGTCCTGTGCTGTTGGAGGCCCCGCCGACTACTCTCCTGCCGGGGATCCTGCCAACCCTTTGTCCTGTCTCGTTGTAGGTCCCGCCGTCTACTCTCCTGCCGGGGGTCCTGCCAATCCTTTGTCCTATGCCGTTGGAGGCCCCGCCGACTACTCTCCTGCCGGGGGTCCTGCCAACCCTTTGTCCTGTGCCGTTGGAGGCCCCGCCGACTACTCTCCTGCCGGGGGTCCTGCCAATCCTATGTCCTGTGCCGTTGGAGGCCCCGCCGACTGCTCTCCTGCCGGGGGTCCTGCCAACCCTTTGTCCTGTCCCGTTGGAGGGCCCGCCGACTACTCTCCTGCCGGGGGTCCTGCCAACCCTTTGTCCTGTCTCGTTGGAGGTCCCGCCGTCTACTCTCCTGCCGGGGGTCCTGCCAATCCTATGTACTGTGCCGTTGGAGGTCCCGCCGTCTACTCTCCTGCCGGGGGTCCTGCCAATCCTATGTACTGTGCCGTTGGAGGCCCCGCCGACTGCTCTCCTGCCGGGGATCCTGCAAATCCCGTGTCCTGGTCCTCTTCCGTGGGGGATCCTGCCGAGGCCTGTCCCACCAGCTCCGACACCGGGTCCTGCCCGGTCTCCGGCACTGTCCCGTCAGCGCCTTCCTGCCCGGCCTCCGGAGCTCTCTGGTCTTCGCCCTCGAGCCCGGCCCCCTGACTCTTCCGGCCGCGGTCCTGGCCCTCATGCTCGGCCCCCTGACTTTTCCGGCCGCAGTCCTCGCCCTCATGCTCGGCCCCCTGAGTTCGCCCGCGGTGGCCTTCGCCCCTCCATAACCCCCATTTTGGACTCTGCCTTGCCCCCGGGCCGTCCGCCCGAGACCCCTTCCTGGTCCTCTGCCTTGCCCCCGGGCCGTCCGCCCGAGACCCCTTCCTGGTCCTCTGCCTTACCCCCGGGCCGTCCGCCCGAGACCCCTTCCTGGTCCTCTGCCTTGCCCCCGGGCCGTCCGCCCGAGACCCCTTCCTGGTCCTCTGCCTTGCTCCCGGGCCGTCCGCCCGAGACCCCTTCCTGGTCCTCTGCCGTGCCCCTGGGCTGTCAGCCCAAGCCCGTCCTCCAGACCCCCTCCACCCACCCTGGTGGCTTAGTGATGCTCTGAGGAAAGATCAGGCTGAATTCACAATGGGCATTAATGGAGACACGTTGAACGTTTTTGTCACTTTATGCCCTCAAGAGGCATTTTGTTTAATAATTGTGCTTGATTATGTTTTATGTTTCAATGTAGGAGAGGTTTTCCAACGTTTTTCATGAAAAATTATGTCCAAGGAGTGTAGGGTTTGGGAGTTATGGCAGGTTGAAGAAAAAATGAAAGGCGAATTTCAAGCTCTGCTCCACTCTAGCTGTGACCAGGGCCGTATCCAGGATTTCCTAAATACCGAGGTCCAAACATGCTAAGGGGGTTCGGGGGATACCCCCCGAGATTTTTGGGATTTTCATGATCTAGTTAGGTGCTTTTTCAGTTCTGTGGGGGGTCACACATTGGATAATATATTGATTTCAAACCATGTCAGTGGGCTGACAATGTCAGCATCAATTATTTTGAAAGTGTAATGCATAAGAATCAGTTGATTGTTACTATTAATGATCTGGACATGCAGAAGAGGCTAAAATGATCACAACTCATTGTCAACATTCATTTTCCATGTCCCTCTCCTTTCCATAACCTGCAGCCTCTCTTCCATCATCTTTAGTCTCTCTGTCTTCTTCCTGTTCTTTACTCTCTCTGTCCTCTACTCTTTCTCTTTGTTCAATCTCTCCCTCGTTGTTCACTGTTTGCTCCTCCTCACTTGTCGCTCCTGCCAGTGAATTAAAAGCAATTCAGCCATTTAGTTCATTTCACTCGTTTGTTTGCATTCTTTTTTTATTTAAATCTGTTTTGTTTGATTCTCAAAAGAGAACAAAGATGTAAGCAAATGGTGTTTTATACAATTGTATGTTATTATGACATCATAACTGCAATATATGTATGTTTTAAAATTATGCCTATTGTAAATGAAGACTATTGTTATAGATACATAGATAGATAGATGGGCTTATTAAGCCTACATTATTTTGTGTGACTCCAGTTCCTCCCTGACTTCCATCACTTTCTCTCTCTCTATTTCTCTCTGCCTGTCCTGTCTCTTCCTTACCAAAGCTGAGCTTCGACTGACGTAGTCTTTTCATTATATCTGAGTCAGTGTAAAAAGAAAACAATACAATGTTATATCTTCAATGTTTTACTCAAATTGAAATGAAAGAAAAGCATTACAACGTTAGTTAAAAGGTAATCCTTCTGACATTGGATGAATGTAATTAACTTTAGCTCTCGTTTATTCACGCAATTTAAACCAAAGTATAGCCTATAGCTGCAATATCAGTTAGTGTGCATGTTGTCGGACGTCCACTGACAAACGTACATCGTTCACACAGGATCTGCTGGTCATATGATGTCCTGATGAGCAGAAACACAAGCAGCCCGCTGGACTCAGATCTCTAGATACTTCATCACTCCTTCGCTGCTCCGGTACAAGTCCGGGCTGCGGTGGTTTGTTGATACATGTCGTCTTCTTCTGTTTGCTTTAATCGAGGCTACGTAGTTATGTAGTTATGTCAGTAAATGGAAGTACTACAAAGAACCCCGTTTAGTGCAATTATTTCACAAGTTTTGTTATACACAGCTCGGAAAATATTACCGAGGACCGGACCTCGGTGACCTCAATGGTAGATACGGCCATGGCTGTGACATCACGCACTCTAGCCTTAACGAGCTGCGCAATACACACTAATGTTAAAATCTGAAGAAGGCCTCTTTACCAAGCTCCAAACTAAGTTAAATATCTCAGAAAGAGTCAAATATATCACAAATCTAAAGAACAAGTTTAATAGCTGCATGTCTTGTGGCCATTTTTAAAGTTGGAATGAAGTCTCTAGCTGAATGTATGTGGAAGGAGTAGCATTCGGCGCACGGTGTATGTCAAAGAGGATTTGAAGGTTCCTCCCATTGAGTTACATGTTAAAAAAGAGTTTAAAAAGCTGAATATTTCAAAAAGTATAAAATATTTTGAAAAAGTTTAAAGTTTCCCATCATGTGCTGAAAAGCCTGAATATTTTGATTTTGAATGGTTTCTGTAGCTGAAAGTATGCTGAAGTTATTGAGAGCCAAACTTTTTGTTGAAATAATAATAAGAAGAAGAAAAAGGTGCGGAAGAATAAAGATTTGAAGAACTATAGTGGAATGCTGTTGCACAGAATTTGCATTAAATATGAACCTGAAAATGTGCATAAAAAGGACCTAAAAGCATGAATCTGTTAGTAAAATCACACGTTTTTGACATCTTCCCTGTATTCTGTCTAATCCATATTACTTCCAATTCATTTATATTTGTTCACAGTCATTTGTCATGTACTCTCCTCTTTTTGTTGCATATTTATAATTCTTGTTCAAATATTTCTCATATACAAGTGAATATCTGGGTTTGGACTGGCAATGTATCATTCAATTGAATATAATAAATGTCACTGTTTCCAGGTATTTTCTTCATTCCTCTTTATAACAATAAAAAAAAACAATATCATTGCTGCAGAGGGTGTTTCCGCATACAAGAGAACAAACATTTTGTAAGGGGGATTAAATATGACAACAGACATTCAAAGCTTCATCAAAAGACCCTCAGAGGAAGCTTTGAATGTTGAAAAATATGTTTTTTAACTGCACAAAGAGCTGTGGTAAGCAAATTCTGGCTCCATCCCCGTACCAAAGACACATTCACACACACACACACACACACACACACACACACACACACACACACACACACACACACACACACATACACACACACACACACACACACACGCACACACACACACACGCAACCACACACGCACACACACACAGCCACACACACACACACACAGCCACACACACACACACAGCCACACACACACACACATGCAACCACACACACACACACACACACAGCCACACACACATACACACGCACACACGCAACCACACACGCACACACACACACACACACACACAGCCACACACACACACACACCCACACACACACACACGCAACCACACACTCGCACACACACACACACACACATACACTGTTTGGCCCAACATAATCCCAATTGTATCCATATGTTATAAAAACTGCCTGAACACACGACACACTGCAGTGATGTGACGGCTGCTGGTAGGTACCGTATGTGAGTGTGTGTGTGTGTGTGTGTGTGTGTGTGTGTGTGTGTGTGTGTGTGTGTGTGTGTGTATGTGTGTGTGTGTATATGTTTAGAGCTTTATGGAAATAAATACTTTTCAGATTAAGAAATGTTTTTTAGTAATTGGAAAAATGTATAATGTATGACTCAGTAGGAAATATCAGTAACACTTTATATTAAGGTACACATATTCACCATCAACTCGTTGTTAATTAACATGAATATTAGCAGTATATTGGCTCTTTATTAGTCATTATAAAACATGTATTAAGGCCTTATTCTACATGACCATATTCTACAAGTACTAGGCCATTAGTTAAGAGTTGCTGTCCTTAATAACCCTCTAATGGGTGCTTGTTTATTGTAAGTAAGGACGTAGTTTGAGTTTGGGTCTTAATATGCTCAATATGGGCCTAATAAGGCATTCTCTCATAACACTTAACCAATATGGTCTATTCTTATGTAACAAGACATGAAACTACAAGTATAACAAAAAATGTGGTATTTCTAACTCAGAATTCCCTATTTCAAAGTGAAGTCTTGTTCATAATAAATAAGCTATAGTTTGACTCTAATATGTTGATTAACAACTAGTTGATGATGAATATGTGCACCTTAATCTAAAGTGTTACCGAAATACCTTTTGACGTTTTAAGTTCAAGAGACTTTATATGTGTAAACCATTTGTCTGTAATGGACATTTGATTGTGCACTTCACTGGCATTTGTAAACATAAAAAAAGGATGTGGCTGTGTGCACAAAAAACTCAACAAATATTTAAGTAAATATATGAATATTTTTAGAATAAGATGAGTACATTTTAAAGTAATAAGATTTAGAACAGTTTAAATAAAGACCAGTGCGTCTCACATTATTTATTTTTTATGAAATGTCTTTGAGGAGCTTATAAGGCAATCACGTTTTGTATTATTATTACTATTATTAGTAGTAGTCTTAGTAGTATTATTAGAAGTATGATTATAATTATTGTAATTAGTATAAGAAGTAGTAGTTGTACTATTATTATTTTCTTAGCACAATTGTTATTGGCATATTCTATAATGGGCATAAGAGATATCTTTAGAATAAGTTGAACAGATCTGGGACAGAGAATCACAAATTAATTGATTAATTGTGATTTTATTTTATATTTTTTTATGTGTTTTTGAGGTTCTTAAGAGGCATACAAAAAGAAAAGTATTGTTATCATAATGTTCGCGATATGTTAGTATTTTTGTTATTATTATTATTGTTATTATTGTTATTACTAGTATTATTGTTGTTATATATATTTATATTATTCATATTATTGTTATTTATATTTACATTATTACTTCTATTATTATTGTTAATCATATGTATTGCATTACTAGCAGTAGTAGTAACACTTAAATGTGAATAAATGCTGTTTTCAGGAAGGATTGTCTCGTTATAATCATGAACGTCTCGTCTCTGAACTCCACCTCTCCGGGTTCTCGGAGCTTCGCTGTGGCCGTTTACAAGAACGTGATCGTGACGGTTCTCTGCATCGCCATCAATTACATCAACGGCACCCTGATACACACTTTCAGGAAGCACCAGGTGTGTGTGTGTGTGTGTGTGTGTGTGTGTGTGTGTGTGTGTGTGTGTGTGTGTGTGTGTGTGTGTGTGTGTGTGTGTGTGTGTGTGTGTGTGTGTGTGTTTGTGTGTGTGTGGCCTAGCATTACTATACTTGTGGGGACCTACATCTGTTTACACAGTCACGTGTAGGGACTGGCTTCGCTTATGGGGACAAATTGGAGGTCCCCATAAGGGGAATCATTAATTTTAGGGTGAAGACTTGGTTAGGTTTAGGATTAGGATAAGGGTAAGGGTAAGGTTAAGGGTAAGGGTTAGGCATGTGTTGGTTATGGTTAAGGTTAGGATAAGTCTCCAGGAAATGCATGTAAGTCAATGTAATGTCCCCTGAAGTGATGTATACATGGTGTGTGTGTGTGTGTGTGTGTGTGTGTGTGTGTGTGTGTGTGTGTGTGTGTGTGTGTGTGTGTGTGTGTGTGTGTGTGTGTGTGTGTGTGTGTGTGTGTGTGTGTGTGTGTGTGTGTGTGTGTGTGTGTGTGTGTGTGGTGTGTGTGTGTGTGTGTGTGTGTGTGTGTGTGTGTGTGTGTGTGTGTGTGTGTGGGGGATATCAAACATGCTGCCTTACAATCCCTCTTCTGTTCCTGATTCTAGCAACTCATGTTTATTGTTTCATGTTTAAAAATGTATAATAATAGCAGGCTATCAGAATCAGAAACAGGTTTATTGCAGAGTAGGTTAACTGTTAACACACGAGCAATTTCCAGTGGTGTATTTGGTACATACAACGACACAGAAAAATAACATAAATTGTAAGAAAAGCAACCAAAAATTAAACAATTATACTTTTAGTTTTGAACTATTATAACATTCAAATATAAATACATATTAACATGAATTATAGATATTTCAAAAAACTATGTACAGTTAACGTGACTTAATAAGAACATAAACGAGCAGTATTGTTACGTAAAGTGGAGAGCTGTGCAGATATTGAAAGCGTTAGCTCTGTATACAAATGTGCAGGATAATGTTTAGACGCTGTTGTTTATATTGATCATAGTGTTCATTAATGTAATGCATGTGTCTATGGCGTGGCTGGTTGGTGGGGGGGTTATTGGAGGGTTATATATAAATATATATATGAGGAGATCAGGGCTGCAAAATCTGTCAGCTGCTTTAAGTCACTTTGAAAAAATCTCTTTTGCTTTTATGTGTTTTATTTAATATTTCATTTATTCTTAATTTATGTATTTTTCTTTATTATTTTCTGTGTTTTACTCTGTTTTTTTATGTTTAGACTCTGCTGTCTAGGTCACTTGCTCTCTGTGTATTTTTATATGAAAGCACTTTGTAACTATATTCTGAAAGCTGCTATATAAATAACATCACATTTAAGTGAAAATATTTGGGGTTTTGGTCTGACATTTAGACACACTGAACAACTGAAACGCTAACTTTAATTAAATGTATTATATCAACACATTTCTAACTCTAATAATTCTTAATTCTCTTATGTGAAAACTTAATATCATTGCACCTTTTCAGTGCCCCTTGCTCTGACACTTATTTCCTCTCCCCTGCAGATCTTTTACTCCAACCCGCGCTACATCCTCTTCATCCAC
Organism: Gymnodraco acuticeps; assembly: GCF_902827175.1. Taxonomy (NCBI): domain Eukaryota; kingdom Metazoa; phylum Chordata; class Actinopteri; order Perciformes; family Bathydraconidae; genus Gymnodraco; species Gymnodraco acuticeps. The sequence continues at coordinate 253,777 of NW_022991300.1, read as the reverse complement.
CTGGTGATGAACGACATGCTGCAGCTGACTCTCTCCACGCTGCTGCACATCATCAGCTACACCCTGAACACCTTCAGCGTCTCCTCCTGCCTCCTCCTCCTCATCCTCGCCGTCATGGCCACCTTCAACACGCCTCTCAATCTGGCCGGCATGGCGGTGGAGTGCTACGTCGCTATCTGCCTCCCGCTGCACCACTGTAGGATCTGCACTGTGAGAAACACCTTCATCCTGATGAGTCTCATCTGGTTTGTCAGCTCTCTCTCCATCATGCCTGATTTCTTCCTCCTTCTGGCCACCGAGCCCCTCAGCTTCTTCACGTCCAAAGTGTTGTGCGCCAGAGACTTTGTGTTCAGGAGTTCGTACAGTTTGAAGAAGAGAGACGCGTCGCACATCGTGTGTCTAGTGCTGGTGTGGCTCACGCTGCTCTACACCTACTTCAGGATCCTGTTTGCAGCCAAAGGAGCAAAAGGGGATTCAAAGAAGGCCCGAAACACCATCTTGCTGCACGGTTTCCAGCTTCTGCTCTGCATGCTGACCTACGTTCGGCCCATGTTCGAACAGGCGCTGCTCTTTTTACTGCCGCGAAGACACGCTGACATACGCTTCGCCTCGTACGTCTTTGTGCAGATTATCCCTCGCTTTGTGAGCCCCATTGTGTACGGACTGAGAGACCAGAACTTCAGGAAGTACATGAGGAGATACCTGCTGTGTCGAGTCATCATGAGGAAAAACCACCTGGAGAACAACACCGTGTCGGACATGAAGCCTGCAGTCTCTTAGAAAACACATTTATACCAGGAGACAAAACCATAGTCTCACTTTTACTTTGTTTATTTGGTACGAATACTACATATAAAGTCAAATAAAGGCTAAAGGTCAAGTATTTAGCTACATTTTCTCATTGAAGTAAACATATACCAAAATCAGTCCAATCCAAATGATCAAACGTCTCTTAAAACGACCACAAATGAGTCGAAATCAGCCTACAAGGAATACACATATGACCACTTTCTGGTTCCAACTCCCATTTTTCACCCTGAAAATATCAGAAATAGATTCAGCACCTTCAATAACCCCCAAAACCACTGCATTCTGAGAATGTTACATTCATTGTTCTAGGAATGTTTTCAGCGGGAAGTTTTCTTTTGGTTCCCAGAACGTTCTTCTGAAAGGTAGGATAACGTTCTCTAAAAACATTCTTAAAATGTTTTTGATAACATTACTTTACATTTAGCTGACGCTTTTATCCAAAGCGACTTACAAGAAGTGCGTTCGACCAACAAAATACAAACTTGAAGAAAACTAAATCATATAAGTACATCAGGCTTCATAGAGCAAAAACATTTCAAGTGCTACTCAACTGGCTTTAGGTAAGCCAGTCCTTTATTAGTATATAAGTGCTTTGTTAATAGTTCTATTGCTCGAAGTGGAGTCGAAAGAGATGAGTTTTCAGTCTGCGCCGGAAGGTGTGTAAGCTTTCTGCTGTCCTGGTGTCAATGGGGAGCTCATTCCACCATCTTGGAGCCAGGATAGCAAACCCACGTTTTTTTGCTGATGGGAACTTGGGTCCCCCTCGCAGTGAGGGTGCAGCGAGCTGTTTGGCTGATGCAGAGTGGAGTGCACGAGCTGAGGTGTACAGTTTAACCATGTCCTGGATGTAGGAAGGGCCAGATCCATTCCCAGCATGGTACGCAAGTACCATTGTCTTGAAGTGGATTCTAGCAGTTACCGGAAGCCAGTGAAGGGAGCGGAGGAGCGGAGTGGTGTGGGAGAATTTAGGAAGGTTGAAGACCAGACGAGCCGCTGCATTCTGGATGAGCTGCAGAGGTCGGATGGCCCCTGTAGTTAATTGACAAGGGTCAGACTCCGACCCTCTCCAAGTAACCCTGTAGTTGCGGTCTTTGAGGTATGAGGTGAGGAGGTAAAGTGCAGATCCTGAAACTCCAAGTTCTTGGAGAGTGCGAAGGAGGATCTGATGATTCACTGTGTCGAATGCAGCAGACAGGTCCGAAAGGATGATGACAGAGGAGAGGGAGGCTGCTTTAGCCGTGTGCAGTTCCTCCGTGACAGCAATGAGAGCAGTTTCTGTGGAGTGACCTGCCTTGAAACCAGACTGGTGCGGATCCAGAAGGTTGTTCTGATGGAGATAGCAGGAGAGTTGTCTAAAGACAGCGCATTCAAGTGTTTTAGACAGGAACGGGAGGAGAGAGACAGGCCTGTCGTTTATAACATCTGACGGGTTGAGAGTGGGTTTCTTTAGGAGAGGGTTTACTCTTGCCTCCTTGAGACTGTTTGGAAAGTGACCAGAAGTTAGAGAAGTGTTGATGAAATGGGTGAGAAACGGTAGAATATCAGGAGCGTCTGAAGGAGGTTTGAAGGGATAGGGTCCAGAGGACAGGTGGTAGGGCGGGCAGAGGTAATGAGGGTAAGAACCTCACTTGGAGAGAGAGGGGAAAAGGAGGTTAGTGTGTTGGTGGAAGGAGGGTCTGGTGACCCAGCGGTGAGTAAAGGTGAGTCAGAAAAAGAAGAGCGAATATCATCAACCTTTTTTTCAAAGTGGTTAACAAAGTCGCTTGACAGAAGGGAGGAGGGGGAAGGGGCTTTGGGAGGGTCCAAGAGGGTGGAGAAGATGGAAAATTGTTTTTTAGGATTGGAATAGGAAGATTGGATCTTATCTTGAAAGAAAGTGCTTTTTGCCTGAGAGATCGAAGCAGAGAAAGAGGAGAGGAGAGCCTGATAGGTTAGGAGGTCGTCACGGTGTTTGGATTTCCACTGTTTCCGCTCTGCTGTCCGAAGGATGGTTCTATTAGCACGCAGTGCGTCATTTAGCCAGGGAGCAGGAGGGGACTGACGAGCCTGCCGAGATGTGAGAGGACAGAGCGAGTCCAGAGTGGATGAGAGAGTAGAGAGGAGAGTTTCTGCAGCAGAGTTTGGAGGCAGGAGTTGGAACAAGTCAGAGGAAGGGAGGGCTGAGAGCACCGATGAGGCAAAGGTAGAGGGGGAGAGGAAATGAAGGTTACGGCGGACAGGTGCAGGATGAGAAGAGATTAGTTTGTTATGTTTGGAAAGGGGTAGAGAGAATGAAATGAAGAAGTGATCGGATGTGTGGAACGGGTTTACAGAGAGGTTAGAAGTAGCGCAGTTCCTTGAGAATATGAGATCAAGGACATTGCCAGCTTTATGAGTTGGTGGGGATGGAGACAGTGAGAAAGCAAAGGCGGTTAACAGAGATGTTAGTTCAGCTATCTTCCCTGTCTGGAGGTTGAAGTCTCCGAGAAGTACAGCAGGAGGGCCAGTTTCAGGGATGTGTGAGAGGAGATTATCTAATTCCTCCAAGAAGTCTCCCAAGGAGCCTGGTGGACGGTAGAGAACAACAATGGTTAATTGTATAGGATGGGTTACTGTGACGGCATGGAATTCAAAGGTGGAATGAGTGAAGTTAGGTAGCTTGAAGAGGGAAAAGCTCCATTTGGGAGAGAGCAGAAGACCAGTGCCACCTCCTCTGCCAGTGGGTCTGGGTGTATGGGAGAAGGAATATGCTGTGGAGAGAGCTGCTGGGGTGGATGTGTTGGATGGAGTAATCCAGGTCTCAGTGAGAGCAAGGAAATCCAGAGACTGCAGGGAAGCATAGCCAGAGAAGAAGTCAGCCTTAGGAACAGCTGACTGGCAGTTCCACAGGCCGCCTGAAACTAGATGTTGGATCTCAGTGGAGCATGTGGGATAGACGAGAGCAGGCCGGTTATATCGATTATGAGATACACAGGGCCAGTGATAATTGTGAGAAGACACATGAACAGGAATGGAGAAAATACACATGATTATAGCATGAGGGGCTAAACAACCAAATAAAATAAAACATCAGCGATACTTAGTTCAATCAAAGTAGGATTTGCCTCCTCTTTGCCTCCCTCGTGAGTCCCGCAGGACTATAATGTCTTTGTCAGTCTTCGTCTGTCTGACGCTCCAGGAAAGTGCTACCTAAAATTGACACCTGGGGGGTATACTACGAAGCAGGATTTTCGCTTAGCCGGCTAAATTCAGGGGAAACTCCGGCTTTCCGGTCCTACGAAGCTGGTTCTCTTTTTAGCGGGCTAGATCTCCATGGTAACTTATGCTTAGCGGCTAACCTGGTCGGGACCAGGTTAGATTGCAGGCTAAGAGCTCAACTCAGTGAAAGCACTGCCTGCTGACCAATCAGAGCTCAGTGTGCAGAGTTTAAAGCGATCAAGTCAATCATATTACAGGAGAAAGGAAATACAGAAAAGCTGCCGTTGCAGGAAAGACGGCCGGCAAAAATCACCGACTGTGTGAACGTGAACATTAATAGAATATCACCTCCCATCTTCAGAGCAATCTGACTATTATAACATTAGCGTTAAGAAAGCTTACTTAAATATCTGCCACAACATAAGTAACCGGATCAGAGTAACATTATGTACAGTCCGCGGCATATCACTTCATAATGTATCATATATCTCCTTATCTGAGTCAGCTGAGCCGTATCTGGCCGTGCAACACTCACAGTGTCACAGACTGTATGCAGAAGTATTATTTTAAGCAACACATTAAGTTGACGAAACACTCGAGACAAATGTAATTAAAGTCAGATCGTGTTTTAGACGGGGCAGTGATATCATAAACCTGTTAATGTACGCATTCAAACACTTTTTCTTTTGCCAGCTGTATTCACCTTGCAGGTGCAGCTATGTGGCTTTGATCCTGGATCAAGTGTTTAAGTCATGGATGTTTAAAGTTTAACTTCTTCATTTTTGACTAGTATTAAAGTTCACTTTTCATTCAGGAAGTATGACACTGCGCTGTCAGTACGCTTCTCCATGTTTGTGATTGGTCGAATGCTCCAAATACCACCCCTTTCATGTGAACGTGCACCTAACTAGATAGGACACGGCTGGCTTGAGCGATCCACTTGATAACCCGCGTCGTAGTACAGTTTAGCGAGAGCGCGTATGTTTTGGATTAGGCCAACCGGCTAACTCAAACATATCCAGGTTAGGTTGAACCAGCTTCGTAGTATAGGCCCCTGATTGCTGAGTTCTCACAGATGTGGGGCCACGTCCCTTTAATTAGTTAACTCTCTGCAGCTGGTGGCCCTCAAAAGGAAATCTAGACTGGCTCCCTCCTGAGTTGTTATTGTCTTTTCAGTGACCCAATGGTTTTACAATTACATTAAACCCATAGTTATAAAGTTATGAGTTTAACCCTTAATACAGTTACACCTATTCAATAAAGCTCTTAGTATTCTACAAATGTTTAAATCAAAGTTAACCCGAGCAGTCAGTTAGTTCACTTTTAAGGTTTCAGTCAAATGACTTGTCCCAAGTTTCTGCCTGACAGATACTGTAGCGGTTTTGAGATTTAAAATCACAATTTCAGTCGGATCAACTATAGAGCATTGATACAGAGTACACACACTGAAACAGAGAAGTCTAAAAACAGAATGTTACTCACACAATTCTAGAAGTCACCAGTTGTTATCCTGTCAAAATCGAGTTGCACACATAACATAACATAGTTAGAACATTATGCCCTCCTATTCTTAAAACGTTTTCAGCGGGAAGTTAGATTTGTTTATGTTGCCAGAATGTTATTATTTTAGAGAAGGATCACATGCTTTATGTTTAAAACATTATGCAAATGTTCTGTGGTAACAATTTACTAAAATATTTTTACATTATTAGAACATAAAGACATAATATTGTTCAACTCAAAATTCCTGGGTAAGTGCACTGACTGGTCATTAGGATGATTTTGATAGTTTACTTAACTATTGGAATTTGACTATTAACACATGTAAAAGGATGACTCGGAATCAGCTGTGAAAGTAACATTTGTTTATTAGAAAAGGGGAGCTGGGAGTGGAGGTTGGTTATGGCGGCAGTGGGAAACAGTTGTTCCAGGGTAGGTGGAGAGGCCTGGCTGGTCTTGGGAGTGTGGAAGGCCTTGGATTCCTCCTGGGAGAGACATCAAAATTAATGTGAGGCAAAAGCAGGCAAAGAATATGCTGGTAAAAAGCTAGAGCGGCCCGCTACAAACCGTTCACGGCAACACTCCGGCAGGGAATGAGTGCAGGCTGCAGGCTTTCATAGTGTGGCTGATGAGCAGGTTGCAGGTGTGGTTGATTGGAGATTGCTCCCAGCCGTGTCGAGCAGACCAGCAGGCAGAGAGAGAGACACACAGTAGAAGCAAACACATTAACAGGGGTTTCAGGGACGGGCAGTGACAGTCGGTCCGTTCTTCTATCTGTCGGTCTCAAATCTAAAGGGTGTAATAACGATTTGTATACAATATGCATAAACAGCGGACACTGTTTATACGCAGCCCTCACAAACCACACACGGCCAGATAGCTTATCCAACAGTTAGAACCCACATACGAGACACTACCTTTATAGTCAGAAAAAAGTGTGATTATTTCTGATATTTTACACATATGATTATTATGAATACTGTGGGCCTGCATACCTTAGTGTGATTATAAGTGCATGTGAGTGAATATTGGTATGCATACATTCGTTTTTATACGTCCTATTCATTGTCTCAATGCGCTCATACATCTTAAGAAAGTTATCACCAAACATGTTAAGAATGTTTTTAGAGAACGTTATCCTACCTTTCAGAAGAACATTCTGGGAACCGAAATAAAACGTCCCGCTGAAAACATTCCTAGAACAGTGAATGGTAACAAACATGTCTAGCTGGGAACTCACACACGCCACCGCAAACATGCGATATCTGCTTACAGCTTATCATGAATTATGTGCTTGTTTGTTTTTTGTGTTTCAGATCTTTTTTAAAACATCCTTTTTAAACAAATGCAACAAGTTTGTTTATTAAAGTGCTCTAGAAATAAATCTGACGTTGACCATGACCGTGTTAATATTTGCCATCACAGGAACGTTTTATAAAAAAAGAATAACCTCCTGAAAACATTATCCAAATGTTGCTTTGAAAATGTTCTTCTTTTGTTATCATGTAACATTGAGAGAATGTTTTATAAAAGAAAATCTTTAATTTGTTACCTCAACAACGTCCAAAACACATCCTCAGAATGTTGAAGGCAAAACGTTCTGCCTTTGTAAGCATATCACATTAAAGGAACGTTTTATAAAACACTTTCTGTCATCTCAGGCCTCAATAACATCCTCAAAACATCCTCTGAATGTTGCCGTTAAAACGTTATGTCTTAGTTAACCTTAAACCTTATAGGAACATTATTTGAAATAATAAATATCCTAAATAGGTTCTTTGAAAATCAGATTAAAACGTTTCTTTAAAACATTATTAGAACCTGTAGGTAATGTTAGCCAACGTTTTGACAACGTTCCCCGCTAGCTGGGATGCCATTTATGGATTTAAAAGTAAATAAAATAATTTCGAAATGAATCCTAAAATGTATTGGCAGGCAGTGGAGCGAAGCCAAAATGGGGGAAATGTGGTCATATTTCCGTGTGCCAGTTAAAAGCCTTGCTGCTGCATTTCGCACCCGCTGCAGAGGGGTGAGGGAGGACCCACTAACCCCCATGTAGAGAGAGTTACAGTAATCCAGCCAAGTGGTGACAAAGACGTGGATTACTGTCTCAAACTGCTGTCTGGAGAGAAAAGGTTTTACTTTGACTAACTTCCTCAGGTGATAAAAGCTCGTTTTTACCACCGATTTAATCTGACTCTCAAGTTTTAGTTCATGGTCCATTTTAATGCCAAGGTTCGTAATGGTGGGCTTGGTGTACTGAGACAAGGACCCCAGGTCTACTGAATTGATGCCAGTGGTGCCACCAAAAACCATTACTTCTGTTTTTCCTTCATTCAGTTTTAGGAAGTTGCATGCCATCCAGGCCTGTATGTCCTCTAGACACTTTAGCAGTGGGCTAATTGAGTAACCCTCCTTCTTTTTTAGTGGAACAGAAATCTGGCTATCATCAGCATAGCAGTGGAATGCCGTGCTTTCTAAATATGGACCCAAGAGGGAGCAAATAGAGGGAGAATAGCAGGGGGCCTACTACTGAGCCCTGTGGGACCCCATACAGGAGTGGAGCAGAGGATGACTCAGAGTCACCAAGGCTGACAGAGAAAGTTCTGTCCTTCAGATATGACCTGAACCATTCCAGGGCTTCCCCCTCAATGCCCACCCACTTCTCCAAGCGAGAGATCAGGATGTCATGGTCGACTGTATCGAAAGCAGCAGTTTAATCAATAAGTAGAAGCACAAGGCAGTCCCCAGAGTCAGTAGATAAAAGGATGTCATAAAAAACTCTTGTAAGCGCTGTTTCAGTGCTGTGCATAGTTTTAAAACCGGATTGGAAAACCTCCAGTATATTGTACTCTTCCAGAAAAAACATAATTTGACTGTAAACAATCTTCTCCGCGATTTTTGACATAAAAGGCATCTTGGAAATGGGCCAAAAATTAGCCAGAACTGTGCGATCCAGACTGGGTTTTTTGATACGAGGTTGCACTACTGCATGCTTCAGGTTTTCAGGGACCTTCCCTGAGAGCAGACTGCTGTTCATAACTGCCAGCACAGATGGTCCAACAGTGGGGAAAACCTCTTTCAAAAGTTGAGGCGCAACAGGGTAATTTGGGGAACCAGAGGGCTTTCAGTTGGAGACAATCTCCTGTACAAAAGACAGAGCTACAGGCTCAAACTGATTAAAGACAGCAGAGCACAGTGCATGAACTGAGGGGTCATTTGCAGGAGCAGAGATTTCAGCTCTAGTGGAGTTTACCTTATTAATAAAAAAGTAAAGAAAGTCTTCACAGACTGCAGTAGAGGTCTCCATAACGGAATTCTGGGGGGCATTAAATAGTCAAATCAATAGTCTGAAACAGAACACGTGGCTTGTTACGGTTTGACAGAAATATGTCAGATAAATGTTTGCTTTTTGCCGCTTTCACAGTGATCTGATAGAGACACCAACACTCCCCCAACATTTGAAATGAAACTTGCAGTTTGTCCTTTTTCCATTTACGCTCTGCTCTACGACAATCCCGTCAGACAGCCCGAGTCTTGTCATTTAACCAAGGCTCAGATTTAGTTTTAGGTTGCCTGGTTTTTAAAGGAGCAACAGTGTCTATGGCAGCTTTGCAAGTGGAGTGAAACCATGAGCTAAGCTAATCCGTTTCAGGTGACATAGGTTCCCGATTAACACAGTTCTATTTAAAAGCGACAGAGAACTGACCAGCAGTGGATGGGCTAATAATGCGAGCGCGCCGATTCACATCAAATAATACAGGCATATGATCAGAGAAAAAGGCATCACACATCTCCAGGTTAAGAACAGGCAAACCATAAGATAAAACAAGATCAAGTGTGTGTCCGTGTTCCTGCGTGGGGCCAGACAGACTGCACAAGATTAAAGGAATCAACAAGGTTTAAAAAGTCCTTTGCCATTGGTTTGTCGGGACAACACACATGAATATTAAAATCCCCAACAATAAGAACACGGTCATATTTTGGCATAATTTCAGCCGAGAAATCCGAGAAATCATTTAGAAATCCCTTATGGCATTTGGGAGGTCTATAGACCACAGCACACAGCACTGTGTGAGAGCGACCAAGCTCGAACACGCTCAGTTCAAAGCTGCCGGGTGAGAATGACAGTGAAAGCTACTGGCATTTATAGTCACTCTTAAAAACAGTTGCTATGCCTCCACCTCGGCCTGACGTCCACGGAGAGTTAAAATAGCAGCAATGCTGCGGTACAAGTTCGGTAAATGCGCTGGACACACCAATACTGAGCCATGTCTCAGTCACGAAGAGGAAGTCCAAATCCTTATAGGTGAAGAAATCCTTCAGGACAAAAGTCTTGTTTGTTAGCGATCTTGCGTTAATCAGGCCAAACCTGGCAGGGACCGACAGATCGGCGGCGTTAGAGGTCCGGGGAGCCCGACACAGAGACCTCAGGTAATGCAGATTAACCCCACGGCAGCGGGGACGAGGGGAGCAGGTCCCGTGGTGCAGGAATGCCTCATCCGGGCCGACGACAGGTACCAGCCAGGCGTCGACAGGGTCCAGAAAACGCCTCGAAAAAGAGAGACGAGGCTCATACTCAGTATGAGAGAAAAGATGAGCTGAAGAAGCCTTTATCCTCACCAGTCGACCACTGCGTTTTCCCTGGTGGCGGTGGCGTTTACGGTGGATAGGTGGTGCCGGGGTACAGCACGGGTAAACTAGTCCCCCTGATAAAAACGGAGGCAGCGTTTTATCTCCACCATGAGTAGACTTTGCTGGATTAATGGCAGAAAACCGAAGGTCCAGCAGTATTTGGCGATCGTACACCAGTAGAGAGTTGACATTTGTGCATTAAAAATGACACAAACAGTACAAAAACACACATCGTTGGCAGCGACAGACGGCAGGCCACACACACTGGCGCCATCTTGCTTATATACTGATATGAACCTGAAAATGTGCATAAAAAGGACCTCTTGAACATTAATCTGTTAGTAAAATCACAGGTCTTTAACATCTCCCCTGTGTATTCTGTCCAAGCCATATTACTTCCAATTCATTTATATTTTTTCACGGTCATTTGTCATGTACTCTCCTCTTTTTGTTGCACATTTATAATTCTTGTTCACATATATATCATATTAAAGTTAATATCTGGGTTTGGACTGACAATGTATCATTCAATTAAATATAATATATTTCACTGTTTTCAGGTATTTTCTTCATTCCTCTTTATAACAATAAAAAAACGACAATATCACTGCTGCAGACGGTTTTTCCGCATAATTTTACCTCTATTTAGAGGCAATGGACGTCTACTCTCGGGAGAGAGACCTCCAGCATGTGTCCCTGAAATGGGGACTCAGGTTATTTCACACATTCAGGACAGAGACCGGGGAAATCACCTCTCTGTGGCCCCTCCAAGACCCCCAAAGGACAGACTACAGACCTCCAGCATGTGTTCCTGAAATGGGGACTCTGTTTATTTCACACTTCCAGGAGAGACAACGGGTAAATCCCCTCTCTTTGCCGGCTCACAGAGCCCCGAAGGACGGACTAGAGACCTCCAGCATGTGTCCCTGAAATGGGGACTCAGGTTATTTCACACTTCCAGGAGAGACAACGGGTAAATCCCCTCTCTTTGCCGGCTCACAGAGCCCCGAAGGACGGACTAGAGACCTCCAGCATGTGTCCCTGAAATGGGGACTCAGGTTATTTCACACATCCAAGACAGAGACCGGGGAAATCACCTCTCTGTGGAAGAGATCTTGCTGCTCTCAGCCCCTGAGCCCTCTTTGGCGGTATCTGACGGCGGTAGACCTCCTTCTGATGATGCTGCTGCAGCTGCTGCCGCCCTGAACATGGAGCGGACTTTCAATCCCTCCTTTATTCCAGGCGTATTCGCGTAGAACCGGTGCAGTGCTTACGTCGTGACACATAAACCTAGCGAGAATCGACCTGCTTTCTGGATCTAGGTGATACTTGATATTGTCAGCCAGGGCAGTGCGCAGGATTGTGAAGGTGACGGCTGTTTCTAGCCCAGCATCAGCCCAAGCCCTCGTCAAGTGAGCGTGCAGGTTCTTGGAGGCGTACGTCCCCGTTGTGAAAAGGAAGAATTCATTCTGAGGACCCGACAAGCCCTCTTTTATCCCCATCCACCGCATGACCCAGCTAAACTCCTTTACTGTAAGCACCAGCTGTGCTTCGCCAAATGTCTTGGCAGTCTTGTGATCCTGCACGTGGATGATGTAGCCCTCAGCAGTGCCCCTTCTGTCCAACTCAAAGACCTCAGTGTTGGTCATGTTTGCGTACACACCCGGACGGTGGACATACAGGAGGCTCCAATGGAGGGTTAGATAGCCATATAGCAGGTACTGGGTGATTGAGGTCGGATTGCTAGCCATCAGGTCAAGGAGATCAGGGATGCGCTTCTCAGCGGCCGTCATGGCGGCGAAAAGCTCCGCCTGGCTCGGCAGACGATCCAGCTTGTTCCTCTTCACCTTAAACTGGTGGAAAGTAACAGACTTTTTCAAGTCGTTCATGTTGGCTGTCACCTCTCTGATGATGTGGGTCATATCAGACTGGATGAGCCTGCACCCCCGGAAATTTGACTCAGACAAGTACCTCAGGAAATGGTTCACATGCTTCAGGAACAACAGCGATGTTGTGACTGCCCGGCCCGACTTTGAAATATACTCGCTCCAGCCACGGACCCTCTTCGTGTCTTTTAGGAACAGCCAGTCTGACAGCAGGTTAACACCATGGGCCATGAATACGAGGAAGTTCTTTATCCGGCTGACCTTGGACAGACAATTTTCTTTCCATTTCACTGTTGGCGCAACACCCTCACAATGATCCCTGTATGTCTGAATGTAGGTCTCCATGTTTGGGGGAGAGGGCCAGTCCTTAGCCAGATTAGCTTTCAGTTTATTGTAAGGCAAGGCAAGGCAAGGCAAGTTTATTTATATAGCACTTTTCAACACAAGGCAATTCAAAGTGCTTTACAAAAAATGAAAGACATTAAGAAAATGGCATCATTAAAAAGAAAAGCTAATAAAATAAACATTAAAAGAAAAAATACATGGATAAAAGTTACAGTGCAGTCTAAGATATTAATAGTTCAATTAAAAGCAGCGACAAAAAGAAAAGTCTTCAGCCTGGATTTAAAAGTAGTCAGAGTTGCAGCGGACCTGCAGGTTTCTGGGAGTTTGTTCCAGATATTTGGAGCATAATAACTGAACGCTGCTTCTCCATGTTTAGTTCTGACTCTGGGGACAGAAAGCTGACCAGTCCCTGAAGACCTGAGAGATCTGGATGGTTCATAGTTTAGCAGGAGGTCAGAAATGTATTTTGGGCCTAAACCATTCAGTGCTTTATAAACCAGCAGCAGTATTTTTGAAATATATTCTTTGACACACAGAAAGCCAGTGTAAAGACTTCAGAACAGGAGTGATGTGATCCACTTTCTTAGTGTTAGTGAGGACTCGAGCAGCAGCGTTCTGAATCAGCTGCAGCTTTCTAATACATTTTTTAGTGAGACCTGTGAAGACACCATTGCAGTAGTCCAGTCTACTGAAGATAAAAGCATGGACAAGTTTTTCCAAATCCTGCTGTGACATTAGTCTTTTAATCCTAGATATATTCTTTAGGTGATAGTAGGCTGATTTAGTAACTGTTTTAATGTGACTGTTGAAACTCAGGTCAGAGTCCATGACTACACCTAGATTTCTGGCTTTATCTGTTGTTTTGAACATTGCACACTGAAGCTCAGTGCTAACTTTTAAACGTTCTGACTTGGCTCCAAAAACCATTACCTCAGTTTTATCTTTGTTTAATTGGAGAAAGTTCTGACACATCCAGTCATTGATTTGTTCAATGCACTTACTCAGTGTTTGAATTGGAGCATAGTCTCCTGGTGAAATTGTTACGTACATTTGTGTGTCATCTGCATAGCTATGGTAACTTATTTGGTTGTTCTTCATTATCTGAGCCAGTGGTAGCATGTAGATGTTAAAGAGAAGAGGCCCCAAGATGGAGCCTTGAGGAACCCCACATGTCATATTTGTCAACTCAGATGTGTATTTACCTATAGAAACAAAGTTGTTTCTGTCCTTTAAGTAGGATTCAAACCAATTTAGAACTGTTTCCGAAAGTCCCACCCAGTTTTCCAGTCGGTCTAGTAATATGCTGTGGTCAACAGTGTCAAACGCAGCACTGAGATCTAATAATACTAACACTGAAGTTCTGCCACTGTCTGTGTTTAAGTGGATGTCATTAAAGACCTTTACAAGAGCAGTCTCAGTGCTGTGGTTTGGACGAAAGCCTGACTGGAACACATCGAAACAACTATTTAAATGCAAGAAATTACTCAACTGTTGAAAAACAACTTTTTCAATGATTTTACCTAGAAATGGGAGGTTTGATATGGGCCTGTAATTGTTCATTACTGAAGCATCTAGATTATTCTTTTTTAAGAGCGGTTTAATGACTGCAGTTTTCAGGGCCTGTGGAAAAATACCTGAGTGAAGAGATTTGTTTACTATATGAAGTAGATCTGAGGCCATGCAAGGCAAAACGTCTTTGAAAAATCCTGTTGGAATAATATCAAGGCAGCAGGAGGAGGATTTCAGAAGTTGTATAATGTCCTCTAGGTTTTTATCATTAATCTGATGGAATTGTGTCATGGTGTTTGAATTGATATTAGGTGGACACAGAGACAACACATTTACTTTACCTGATGCAGAGTCACTGACTGCTTGTCTGATTTTCTGAATTTTGTCAGTGAAGAAGGAGGCAAAATCATTGCACACCCTGGTGGATAGAAATTCAGAGGCTACTTACACTGGGGGGTTAGTTAGTCTGTCGACGGTAGCAAACAAGGCACGTGCGTTGTTTTTGTTTTTGGTAATGATGTCAGAGAAGAAAGACTGTCGTGCGTTTTTCAATTCCAAATTATAAAGGCCAAGTCTCTCTTTATAAATTTCAAAGTGAACCTGGAGATTTGTTTTTCGCCACCTACGTTCAGCTTTTCGACATTCTCTTTTTTCTGCTCTCACGGTCATGGCCTTTCTCCATGGAGATATTTTCTTGCCAGACACTTCCTTTACCTTAGTTGGAGCAATGGCATCTATAACATTTTGAATTTTTGAATTAAAATGATCTACTAGCTAATTTACTGAGATGTTAGCAGGGGCAAGTGTGGAAGAAAAATTCTGAGTAAACATTTCCCTAGTATTTTCAGTTAAATATCGCTTTGTGGTTACCTCTTTTTGAACATTTTTGTGAACAGAAATAGAGCTCAGAAAACACAGAAATGGTCAGAGAGTGCAACATCAGTCACCACAACCTTAGAGATATTCAGACCCTTTGAGATAATTAAGTCCAGAGTGTGCCCCTTATTGTGCGTGGGCTCCGTCACATGCTGAGTCAGTCCATAGCTATCAAGAACACAAAACGGTTATTTTGCCCCTCTGTCCTGGGGGTTGTCAACATGGATGTTAAAATCACCAACAATGACTAGACGGTCAAAGTCAATACACACTATAGACAGCAGTTCGGTAAAATCATCAAAAAAGCTTGCACAGTATTTGGTGGTCTATAGATATTTAGGAACAGAGCTCGAGAGGAGCATTTCAGCTGAAGGGCCACATATTCAAAAGAAGTAAAGTTCCCATAAGATGTCTTCCTGCATTGAATGGAATCATTGAACAGAATAGCAACTCCACCCCCTTTCTTATGCATTCTTTCCTGACTCATAAAACTAAAGTTGGGAGGGGTTGATTCGATAAGAACAGCTGTACTGTTATTTTGTTCAATCCAAGTTTCTGTTAAAAACATAAAATCGAGATTGTGCTCAGTGATAAAATCATTGATTAAAAATGTTTTTCCTGCCAAAGACCTGACATTTAATAAAGCTAGTTTAAGTTCGTTAAACACACAATCAGTCAGGTTTTTTGTAACAAGCTGTGGCTGACATGGAATCACTGCTAAATTAGATAAACTCACACAAACGTTTGAGCGCTTCCTGTATCTAAGCTGATTCACCGCTCTCAATCTATTACCTATCAACACAGATATCGGCAAAGCTACAGGCAGGCAGGGTCCCGGCATGTCCTGGAAAGAGTTGAGAGTGCCATACGCCCTTGAGCCTGGACCCAGCAGATATCAGTTTGCAGCGTTTTGTACACACACACATCCCTATCAGGCTTTGAAGGGGAGGGAGGACCCACCACCCTGCTCCTCTCATCATAGGAGGGCAGGGTGAGGGCTACACTGTAGAAAGGGGGGTTTGGAAATCTTCTTCCATCTTCCTTGTATTGTTGTGGTTTGGATGATTGTGGTAGGCATGGTGATGAAGCCGGTGGAGATGGTGCGCATCTCTGCTTCGGTGATTTTGGTTGGCGTCGTTGAGGGGCGGGGGTAAAGGACATGCTGCCAACCCTGCGTGTCGCCTTCATGCGGTCATCGAACTCCAGGGGGGTGGGTGAGGGTGAAAGGGTGAGCGGAGAGTAGATAGAGCTGGGGGATGAATGAAGAGTATCCTCAAAGGCGTTGACAGGGAGGGTGACGGGCAGTGGAGACTCCTCCATTTGTGTCATAGGTCTCCCATAATCAGAACATTCCTCAGGCGGGTGCAGTGATACTTCTTCAGGGTTTTCTGCGCGATGTGTTGTGTCTTTCTCCTGTTTTGATTCCTCTTGCCGCTTGTCCTTGGCAGAGGGAACAGATTGATGACGCAGGCAGTTGAATATGTTAGAGATAAACAATTTCACTCCTGACTTGTTCAGGCAAACTCCATTTGCCTTGAAAAGATGTCTGCGATCCCAGAAAAAGTTAAAATTGTCAATAAAATGGACAGAATGGTCAGTACAGACAGTTGAAAGCCAGGTGTTCAGTGCAAACAATCTGCTGAATCTCTCCACTCCTCTTCTGACTGGCGGTAGAGGGCCACTGATGAACACCTCTGCATTTAAAGAGCTGACAGTTTCCAACAGACATTTAAAGTCTTTTTTCAGCACTTCTGACTGTTGTTTCACAACATCATTTGTTCCAATGTGCAGTACCACATTCTTCACAGTCGGATGTTCAGCCCCAATATGCAGGATCTTCTCAGCCAAGTCAGAGACCACATCCTTGGGAAAACAGAGTACTTTGGTGTTGTTCTTACTACACAGACCTTTTACATCTCTTACAGCAGTCACCCACAATCAGCGTTTCAGGCCCAGTCGTTAGCTTTCCCTCTAGCCTTTTACTTTTGGAGTAGCTATTGGTCCTTACCCTGCTGTGTGAAGAGGACGGGTTATCCAGGTCATCAGAAAGAGATTTCCGGCTCTCGGTCAGCGGAGCATATCTGTTCTGGATTGGCACACTTGGTGGTTTAGGAGGATTGTTTGTAATTCTCCCTTTAGCAGCTGTCCACGGTTGTTTAGGGGTTGAAGAGGCGCTCTTCCTGGGTGATAACAATGCAGGCCAGCCGGTCGCATCATATATTTCAGAGCGCTGGGCTCTGCCTGTTGTTCGTCCTCCCAAATCCCATGGAAATGATTTACTCTTAGGCTTTGCACCCAGAGAGTTCCAGGGAGGACAACCACTTGTAGATTTATTACCCGGTACACAGCCCTCCTGTTCCTTGGAATCCTTGTAGCTGCTAACTAGCTGTGAGTTAGCATACCCTTTTCCATTATTTTGCAAAACTGGTAAAGTGGTGTCATTCCCATGACATAGTCCATTCACTTCCACGTTAACTTCCAACCGTTGCCTTTTCATTTCCAACACAGCCATCTTCTGTATAAGTTTGTGGATGTCATCTGTAGAGAACGGAGGCATTTTGCTACCAACTAGCTTAAGCTAAATAGCATGCAGTAGCCTACCAGGCTTTAGCTGTTTCTAGGCCACGCTACTGTAAGACTGAGGTCGTCGTAAAAATGTTTAAATATGGCTGAAACCCTCCGTCTATTTACGAAGATGAACTGTCCCAGTGATAAGTTAATGTCCAGGAGCCGCTGCTCAAAGTTTTCAGAGAATAAGAATAGGAAAATCAGCATAAAAAGTAAGCAGAGGCAGGAGCAAGCAGAAAAGCGTCTGCACTGTAAGAAAGATAAGTACTTGGAAACAGACACACGGGTCTTCTGGCATACATGGGTCTCACTACCGGAGGCTTCTGGGGACCGCATGACAGTCTTGACCGGGGTCTTGAGAGGGGTCTCATTACCGGAGGCTTCTGGGGACCGCATGACAGTCTTGACCGGGGTCTTGAGAGGGGTATTGCTGCCGGAGGCTGCTGGTGAATGCATGACAGTCTTGACCGGGGACTTGAGAGGGGTCTCACTACTGGAGGCTTTTGGGGACCGCATGAGAGTCTTGACCGGGGTCTTGAGAGGGGTCTCACTACTGGAGGCTTCTCGGGACCGCATGACAGTCTTGACCGGGGTCTTGAGAGGGGTCTCATTACCGGAGGCTTCTGGGGACCGCATGACAGTCTTGACCGGGGTCTTGAGAGGGGTATTGCTGCCGGAGGCTGCTGGTGAATGCATGACAGTCTTGACCGGGGACTTGAGAGGGGTCTCACTACTGGAGGCTTTTGGGGACCGCATGACAGTCTTGAACGGGGACTTGAGAGGGGTCTCACTACTGGAGGCTTTTGGGGACCGCATGAGAGTCTTGACCGGGGTCTTGAGAGGGGTCTCACTACTGGAGGCTTCTCGGGACCGCATGACAGTCTTGACCGGGGTATTGAGAGGGGTATTGCTGCCGGAGGCTGCTGGTGAATGCATGACAGTCTTGACCGGGGTCTTGAGAGGGGTCTCACTACCGGAGGCTTCTGGGGACCGCATGACAGTCTTGACCGGGGTCTTGAGAGGGGTATTGCTGCCGGAGGCTTCTGGTGAATGCATGACTGTCTTGACCGGGGTCTTGAGAGGGGTATTGCTGCCGGAGGCTACTGTGTTTATACCGGAGGTACTTGAGATTACCAGCTCCTTAAATCGTATACATTCTTCCTCTTCCTCAAACACAGCAGCAGTGGAACTCTGCTTCCTGGGTTTTAGCCCCTTTTTCAACCTGGAGTGCAGGGTCTTCACCTCATCAATGAGGGCATCCTTCTGAGCCTTCAATGCCACATTTTCCAGCATCACCTTCCTGCAGTCCTCTTCGTCACACTCGGTATTTGGGGAGAAGGGTGGAGGGTGCACCAGGTATTCCTCCTCATTGTCTATTGACCTGATGTGCCTCATCTCGGGAGAACTCAGGGTGGTCATGAGTTACATGACGGTCTAGTCTCTTCCCAGCATACGAACACCCTGTGATGGGACAGGGTTTGGTCCGAACATTTATTCTGCCACAGGCCATTTTAAGAATGATGCCTCTTTCCTCCAAGTTCCGCACTGCATGTTTGTGCTTAAGATGCTTGTTCAAAGCCAGATAGAAGAGTCTGCACACCGGGCATACGCACGACATCCTTACTAAAACAGACACAGTGAATTGTATTTAAATTATTTTCTGTTTCTCTGTTTACATGCATTAGCGTAACCGGTGATTGCAACAATGGGTCCGATGCTTCAATGCATGGTACACGGACCAAGGGAGGACTTGGGTTACCACCGGGTTAAATGGTTCCACCTCTGCACCAACGCGGGGCTGTTGATGGCAACATTGGATCCGATACATCAATTCATGGTGCCCCGACCATGAGAGGGTTTGGGGTGCCCCGGAACCAGCAGGAAACACGTTTGATGGTCAAAGGAGGAAAGAGTGATAGAACCGGGGTAATGCAAAGAAAGTGTCCGACAATAGTGACTTGTGAGGCGGCCAGAGAGTCTGTCATCTCTCGGTCCTATCCTCCAGGCAATGCGGTACCAGAACTGGGTCAAATTGACCAAAATGTTAAAAAAAAAAAAGTTTCAATTCATCCATGGAAAAGGGCTGAAAATGAAAAAAAGTATCCGAAAATAGTGCATCATGAGCCCGCAAGAGTCCCCTGTCAACTCCCCTTGCATTCCTCCAGAGTCAGAACAAGTTTGAGTTAACTTTTTGGAGAACCATAGAAAAGGGGTGAAAATGGAAAAATGCATCCGAAAATAGTGTCTCATAAGGCGGGTAGAGTCCCCTGACAACTCTCCTTACATTCCTCCAGAGTCAGAAAAAGTCTGAGTTAACTTTTTGGAGAACCATAGAAAAGGGGTGAAAATGGTAAAATGTATCCGAAAATAGTGTCTCATAAGGCGGGTAGAGTCCCCTGACAACTCTCCTTACATTCCTCCAGAGTCAGAAAAAGTTTGAGTTAACTTTTTGGAGAACTATAGAAAAGGGCTAAAAGTGATAAAAATGTATCCGAAAATAATGTCTCGTAAGGCAGATAGAGTCCCCTGACAGCTCCCCTTACATTCCTCCAGAGACCAGTTCAAAAACTTAAAGTTTGGTAAGAACCATGCTGGGGGGTCTCCATGCAACAATTGTATCCGAGCCAGAGCACACATGGAGCGGACACATTCCTCCATGAAGTGAAACAGCCGGTTTTTTTCTGAGTCCTCTCAAAAACCGGATTTCCGATTTCGTGCAGACGGTAGCTTGAAAATGATGAATGCATTTTATTGACGGAGAAGGGGAGGCTTGGATTCCCCTCTCCGTTGTAAGTTGCAACGGGGGAGTGGGAAAGTGTCCGGGGCTTCGGCCCGAAGCGCCGAAGGGTTGAGCTTTTTGAGCCCCTTCTCCGTTGGCACTTAGTCGTTTTTTCGATAATTTTTTTTTAACTTCATTTTTGATTATTTTAAGATATAATTGACCGTTATGAGCTCCCAAATTCGGCCTGGAACCTCCAAGAATTGTGGGCTAAGCTCCATAAACTGACAAAGTCACCCAGAAATGTCACTTTTATAGCCCAAAAATATATAATACAAATACATTTAAACAGTAAAAGGTACAATTGTGCTCCGAATTACCCGGAATTTGATTTATATAGCCCCATGATAGTGAATAAAAATCATTTTCATGAAAAAAAACGCCTGATTAATATGTTTGTAATGCTGGCAGCAGGTTCACTGCTGTTAGCAGGGTCTCACACTCACAGGCACCTATGCAGAGATCTAGGGTGATGCACAAGGCTTTTCTACCCAGCAATGAGTCTTTGGGGAAAAGTGTTGTGAATACAGGGAGAGAGCACCCAGAGAGAAGCGGGGGTGTGAGACTCACACAGAGACACAGAGAGCTCCTTGCAGCACATGGCTCTCCCACCCAGACTGCACGCAGAGGACGGGCTGCTTCACAGCTCTTTGTAACCCAGGAAAGCAGCTTGAATCGTGGGTACATGAGTGTTAAAAGTGCATTAAACGGTTTTAATTCAAATGCACATTTGGCTGCATAAACAGCCGGTCATATGTACAGGAAACTGTCCATTTCGTCCACATTTGACTCATGAAATGTACAAGAAGATAAGTACAGCAGAGTCACTGCTGTTAGCAGGGTCTCACACTCACAGGCACACAGGCAGAGACCCAGGGTGATGCACATGGCTCATCCACCCAGCAATAAGTCTTTGAAAGCTGGGGAAAAGTGCTGTGAATAGAGGGAGAGAGCAGCCAGAGAGAAGTGGGGTGTGAGACTCACAGAGCGCACCCAGAGAGATCCTTTCAACACATGGCTCTTGCACCCAGACTGCACCCAGAGAACAGTTTGCTTCACAGCACTTTACAAGCCAGGAAAAGTGATTGAATCCTGGGTATACATGTTTTAAATAGTCTGTTACCTCCAGGGCGCATCACCACATTTTACAAGCCAGGGAAGGTGCCTGAATTCTGGGTAAACATTGTTTAATTGTTTAAGTGTTTTTAAATGTGTGGAACAGTGTTTTGTCACTTTCAAAACTCTCCCGTCATTGAACCGGAGAAATTGGGTCGATGTTGTATTCAATCTGACCGTTAATATTCCAGTGAGACGAAGTACATACAATGACCGGAGTGATCCCATGTTAATTTTGTCCCAAAACCGGAGCATTCCCTCACCTTAACCATAACCAACACATGCCTAACCCTAACCCTAAGTCTTCACCCTAAAATTAATGATTCCCCTCATGGGGACCTCCATTTTGTCCCCATAAGGGAGGCGAGTCCCCACACGTGACTATGTAAACAGATGTAGGTCCCCACAAGTATAGTAATGCTAGGCCACACACACACTCACACACACACACTGTTTGGCCCAACATAATCCCAATTGTATCCATATGTCATTATAAAAACTGTCTGAACACACGACACACTGCAGTGGTCTGACGGCTGCTGGTAAGTACCGTGTGTGTCTGTCCTCTAATGGGTGCTTGTTTATTGTAAGTAAGGACGTTGTTGTGTTTGAGTTTGGGTCTTAATATGCTCAATATGGGCCTAATAAGGCATTCTCTCATAATAACACTTAACCAATATGGTCTATTCTTTTGTAACAAGACATGAAACTACAAGTGTTAATTGTGTCAAAATAACAAAAAATGTGGTATTTCAGAATTCCCTATTTCAAAGTGAAGTCTTGTTCATAATAAATAAGATATAGTTTGACTCTAATATGTTGATTAACAACTAGTTGATGATGAATATGTGCACCTTAATCTAAAGTGTTACCGAAATACCGTTGTTTTTTTGACGTTTTAAGTTCAAGAGACTTTATATGTGTAAACCATTTGTCTGTAATGGACATTTGATTGTGCACTTCACTGGCATTTGTAAACATAAAAAAAGGTTGTGGCTGTGTGCACAAAAAACTCAACAAATATTTAAGTAAATATATGAATATTTTTAGAATAAGATGAGTACATTTTAAAGTAATAAGATTTAGAACAGTTTAAATAAGGACCAGTGCTTCTCACATGATTTATTTTTTATGAAATGTCTTTGAGGAGCTTATAAGGCAATCACGTTTTGTATTATTATTACTATTATTAGTAGTAGTCTTAGTAGTATTATTAGAAGTATGATTATAATTATTGTAATTAGTATAAGAAGTAGTAGTTGTACTATTATTATTTTCTTAGCACAATTGTTATTGGCATATTTTCTATAATGGGCATAAGAGATATCTTTAGAATAAGTTGAACAGATCTGGGACAGAGAATCACAAATTCATTGATTAATTGTGATTTTATTTTATATTTTTTAATGTGTTTTTGAGGTTCTTAAGAGGCATACAAAAAGAAAAGTATTGTTATCATAATGTTCGCGATATGTTAGTATTTTTGTTATTATTATTATTGTTATCACTAGTATTATTGTTGTTATATCTAATTACATTATTCATATTATTTATATTTATATTATTGCTATTATTGTTAATCATATGTATTGCATTACTAGCAGTAGTAGTAACACTTAAATGTGAATAAATGCTGTTTTCAGGAAGGATTGTCTCGTTATAATCATGAACGTCTCGTCTCTGAACTCCACCTCTCCGGGTTCTCGGAGCTTCGCTGTGGCCGTTTACAAGAACGTGATCGTGACGGTTCTCTGCATCGCCATCAATTACATCAACGGCACCCTGATACACACCTTCAGGAAGCACCAGGTGTGTGTGTGTGTGTGTGTGTGTGTGTGTGTGTGTGTGTGTGTGTGTGTGTGTGTGTGTGTGTGTGTGTGTGTGTGTGAACATGCTGCTCTTCTGTTCCACTAAAATAATGTATGTATTTTTGCTTTATTATTTCTATGTGTTTTACTCTTTTTTTTCCATGTTTATTTTTTCATGTTTAGATTCTGCTGTCTAGTTCACTTGCTCTTTGTGTATTTGTATATGAACGCAATATAGTATAGTGTAAAGTATAGTAACTATACTTTGAAAGCTGCTATATAAATAACATCAAAGTCAAATTATGTAATTAAACTTAATATAATTGCACCTTTTCCGTGCACATTGCTATGGCACTTATTTCTTCTACCTTTCTACTTTTAAATCCAGGCTGAAGACGTTTATAATCTCACACTGCACTGTAACTTGTATTCATGTACCTGTGTTATTCATGTTTTATTATCTTGCTTTTAAATAAGTGCCATTTTATAATGTGTTTCTGCTGAACTATTTCTCAATGCTCTTAATGTCTTTCAATGTTGTAAAGCACTATGAATTGCCTTGTGTTGAAAGGGGCTTTGCTTGTTATGAGCTGTATTTAAACTTAATATCATTGCACCTTTTCAGTGCCCCTTGCTCTGACACTTATTTCCTTTCCCCTGCAGATCTTTTACTCCAACCCGCGCTACATCCTCTTCATCCACCTGGTGATGAACGACATGCTGCAGCTGACTCTCTCCACGCTGCTGCACATCATCAGCTACACCCTGAACACCTTCAGCGTCTCCTCCTGCCTCCTCCTCCTCATCCTCGCCGTCATGGCCACCTTCAACACGCCTCTCAATCTGGCCGGCATGGCGGTGGAGTGCTACGTCGCTATCTGCCTCCCGCTGCACCACTGTAGGATCTGCACTGTGAGAAACACCTTCATCCTGATGAGTCTCATCTGGTTTGTCAGCTCTCTCTCCATCATGCCTGATTTCTTCCTCCTTCTGGCCACCGAGCCCCTCAGCTTCTTCACGTCCAAAGTGTTGTGCGCCAGAGACTTTGTGTTCAGGAGTTCGTACAGTTTGAAGAAGAGAGACGCGTCGCACATCGTGTGTCTAGTGCTGGTGTGGCTCACGCTGCTCTACACCTACTTCAGGATCCTGTTTGCAGCCAAAGGAGCAAAAGGGGATTCAAAGAAGGCCCGAAACACCATCTTGCTGCACGGTTTCCAGCTTCTGCTCTGCATGCTGACCTACGTTCGGCCCATGTTCAAGGACGCGCTGGTCTTTTTACTGCCGCGAAGACACGCTGACATACGCTTCGCCTTGTACGTCTTCGTGCAGATAATCCCTCGCTTTGTGAGCCCCATTGTGTACGGACTGAGAGACCAGAACTTCAGGAAGTACATGAGGAGATACCTGCTGTGTCGAGTCATCATGAGGAAAAACCACCTGGAGAACAACGCCGTGTCGGACATGAAGCCTGCAGTCTCTTAGAAAACACATTTATACCAGGAGACAAAACCATAGTCTCACTTGTACTTTGTTTATTTGGTATGAATACTACATATAAAGTCAAATAAACGCTAAAGGTCTAGTATTTAGCTACATTTTCTCATTGAAGTATGGTTGCAGTCGAATAGTCAAAAAATCAACCCCTATCGTCTATTCCTATTGTGAAGTTAAACTTCTGTTGTTGCAATGTTGAGGTAGAATGAAGGAGTCTGGAACGTCATTAGCCAAAACACTGAGAGTTTTATTGAACACAGTACAGACAAATACGGCCGGGAGATCATCTTAGTTTCCCACCGTCCCGTGGTCTACCATGATCATCTCTGGCCCAAAAGCCACAAAACATCTAGCAACACGAGGAGAGGCGGGCCCACAGAAGCCCGCGTTTACCTAATCAATAGCAAATGGGAGACAATAATCTACTTGTCTCAAGGAAACGCAGACAAGCCTGAAACCTTCCCCCCACAGGATATGGGAGAAGCGTTTGACCTGTGACCTCAACTTACAGAGGAGTTTTTGACTGATACTACAAGCAGATGTTTGCAGTATCACAGATTCTAAGAAACTATAAGAAACTCTATAAACAGATCAGATTAAAATATTCTCTTACACCTATCATCTATTCCTATCGTCTATTCCTATCGTCTATTCCTTGACCTCTGTGTGAAACGTCACAGGGTTAAGGGATAGTGGATAGGAGGATTTAGGAGAAGAGACTGCGGTGCTTTGAGAATCCGACTGCACTTTCACTATCAACTTATTTATGATGCGCCAGTGGACGTCATTAATGTGCGTCTGCTGTGGGGAAACAGTTTTCTATACAGCGGAGTGAGTGGACTACATGGGTGTTTAATAAGAACGGCGGACGCATTTAGATACTTTGCACCACGCTCTTATGGTGTTGTTTTATGCTTTATGAACGTGGACAAGCAACACGTTCTCACTCCCAACCCGTCACATGTTGACGGTCGGTCAGGGCCCCTCCCCGTCACCCTATTACGCACAGGGCACCCCTTGAGCGTCAGTTTTGAATGGGCAGGGCGTCCCATAGACCTTCATAGACCTCCCATAGCGTTGATAATAGACGCCATGAGAACGCTCCCCGCTGCATCGAAATTCAACGAGCGCATTCTGTTCTCAGCTGAAGCGTATGGCGCGAGAAGTCATTGCAACACATTATGCTCTTTATATATAGTTTATAAAAAATGAGAAAATTGTAATTTTCATACTCTGTGATAGGCAACCTTGCAACCTTATCACGGCAAGATGTGAACATATGAAGATGTACCATGCTGGGAAACGTGAAGATGTCACGATTTCGTCCCTTCAAACGTGACAGTTGCATGGTATTGTTAACATGGCCCAACCAGTGGAGAAATACCCGGAAATGCCAAGCAAATGCTCCCCCGACGGTCGGTTGTTATTGTCAATATTAATATAATAATTATTTATTTTTTAATAGTCATACTCGATTTCGCCGATTTTCTTGTTGCCCCAGCTGGTCGACACCTCTTTGAGCAGAAACAAAGGCTACATTAATGTATTAAATCGATGTTAATCCATGTGTGTGGATGTGGAATTAATGGATGTGACGTTGTGCGATTGCGTTGCCAGGCAACAGCTTGGGTTCATGTTGATTTACAAACTCTTCAACTACAACACTAGTTATATGTAAATACATTTTAGAAGGCCTCACGAAATACTTTAATGTAAATTAAAATTTAAATGTGAAGGAATATGTGTATAACAAAATACATCCGTCATAAACAATACCGGAAACAGACGTAGGCAAGATCCTCAGCTCTGTGATTGGATGTTTTAGCCACAATGTACGTTGGGATATGGTGTTTATGCAACACATTCTCACTCCCAACTCGGCCTATGTTGACGTTATGTCAGGGTCCCTGTCGTCACTTTCCAACGCAAGGGTGGGCCCTTTAGCGGAAGTCATCACATAACGGCATTGTAATACACGGTTCGGCTGCATTAAATATTACACATCTGCCGTAGTTATTTATTTATAGAGTCCTGGATGGATATCCTCGTGGATTCATCTTCCTATTATACACACATGCATTTCCAAACATTTGGACTACCTATGTTGCAAATGTATTCTCTCTTCGATTTACACACGGCATCTATTGCACGTCTGTCCGTCCTGGGAGAGGGATCCCTCCTCTGTTGCTCTCCGTGAGGTTTCTCCCATTTTTCCCTTTAAACTGTGGGTTTTCTACGGAAGTTTTTCCTTGTACGATGTGAGGGTCTAAGGACAGAGGATGTGGTATTGTCATACTGATATTCTGTACAAACTGTGAAGTCCACTAAGACAAATGTAACATTTGTGATATTGGGCTATATCAATAAACATTGATTGATTGATTGATAGAGCCCTGATGAGAAGACTTCTGGACAAACAGGAAGCACTGCCGCCAAAACTGAATATGTGACGTGGATCATAAATATATCAGCAATTAAACAACATCTTCAATTTCTCTTGACAATATACGTCTCCTTGCAGTATCAATACTAATTCGGCTGACTTTTATATTTGATCCAATTGGTAGATAGGCTATATTTACGCCATAACGGTGCACAGCTGATAGAAAGGGACACCTAGTGGTTAAAGCACGTTATTGAATTGTATTATTTGTATTATTAGATATTAATAGAAGACACAGACAGACTTTATTTAAACATTAAAGGATACTTTAGGTTAAGGTCTTCTTTTGAATAAGAAAAAAGCTTATCTACAGATAAACATTAAGCCTGACAAAGTACTAATATATTGCTTTCCTGCAATGTTAACTACTGTATGCTTAAGCACTTATTTTAACTGATATTATACATATGTATTATACTCTTATAAGATGTATGTAGATAGTATCAGGAATGTGCAGAATACGACAGTTTAATGGTGGAGGTATACACACATATTGATAGATGTCTTGTAATGCACTGTTGAGGAACCTGCGACCCAAGTTTTTAATCTCCGACCTTGTCAGGTATTGAACATTCAATAAATAAAGAACACAGAATTATTAAATATAAAACACAGAATTTGTGTGATTATACTAAATGATTTACAAGTAAACACCACTGCATATTTACAAATGTTACACATGCTGCTGTAACGAAATGTTTTCCAATTTGGGATCAATAAAGTATATATTATCTTAAGATGATCAATGGCTACTGCCATATTTGCAAAATGTTCCTCTGAACCTTGACAAATGCATGTTTCAGGCTTAACAATTAACAACAGGAGGGGTCACAGACATAAGACCAGCTGTTAAATAAAGCTCTTCTGACCTTAGCTGTCATCTGGCTGCCCATTATGGACACAAGCCATTTTCACCCATTTATTAATTATATGTTTTACATTTGAGTGTTTCCTATCCCCTAAATCTCCAGGGATGTACACAGTTTAATACTGGCAACCTCTCTAAAGTAACTACTATGAGCTGCTCCGACCCTCGGTCCTGATGGACTCCAAAAGTCTGACATTATACAATCAAACAAATAAATAAACGCAAGGATAATTGTGTCTTATTGTTGAGTAAATAAAAGTGTGTGGTTTAGAAAATAATACAAAATTAGAAGGAAAAAACGATGAAACAATACAGATTTCAGTTTTCTAAGCCCATACTCTCCCCCTAACTGACGACAACAAAAGTCAGACATTATTCAATTAAAATAAAGAAGTAAACACAATAAGTGTGGCTTGATATTGAGTTAGAAAAAGGTTGACAAACGCTGTGAGAATGGATTTGCGGAGAGCATTTCGCCGCGATCCCAACTCGTCTATTACCAACGTTCAGGGAGCTCTATGCAAGTCAATGGGACTGCCTGAAAGCTGAAACTCTGTGCTAAAGGGCCCCCCCTTGCGTTGGAAAGTGACAACAGGGACCCTGACATAACGTCAACATAGGCCGAGTTGGGAGTGAGAATATGTTGCATAAACACCATATCCCAATGTGCATTGCGGCTAAAACATCCAATCACCGAGCTGAGGACCTTGCCTACGTCTGTTTCCGGTATTGTTTATGACGGATGTATTTTGTTGTACACATATTCCTTCACATTTACATTTTGATTTACATTAAAGTATTTCGTGAGGCCTTCTAAAATGTTTTTAAATATAACTAGGGTTGTAGTTGAAGAGTTTGTAAATTAACATGAACCGAAGCTGTTGCCTGGCAACGCAATCGCACAACGTCACATCCATTAATTCCACAACCACACACATGGATTAACATTGATTTAATACATTAATGTAGCCTTTGTTTCTGCTCAAAGAGGTGTCAACCAGCTGGGGCAACAAGAACATCGGCGAAATCGAGTGTGACTATTAAAAAATAAATCATTATTATATTAATATTGACAATAACAACCGGTAGAGCATTTGCTTGGCATTTCTGGGTATTTCTCCACTGGTTGGGCCATGTTAACAATACTGTGTAACTGTATGAAAATTACAATTTTGTCATTTTTTATAAACTATAATGTGTTGCAATGACGTCTCGCACCATACGCTTCAGCTGAGAACGGAATGCGCTCGTTGAATTTCGATGCAGCGGGGAGGGTTCTCATGGCGTCTATTATCAATGCTATGGTAGGTCTATTAAATCAAATCAAATCAAGTTTTATTTATATAGCACATTTATAAACTATTTTTGGTCGAGCCAAAGTGCTGTACATATAATAAAAATACCCTACAGTAGAGTCATTGAACAGTCTATGAAGGTCTATGGGATGCCCTGCTCGTTGAAAACTGCCGTTCAAGGGGTACCCTGTGCGTAATAGAGTGACGGGGAGGGAGTGAGAACGTGTTGGGACAAGAAAGAAACATTATCTTAAAATCAATACAAATGTATTTATTATAAACGTTAGTCCTTAACATCTATCACTGTGTATATCACCATTCAAACATATTTAAAAAGTTTAACAAACCCCACACAGCTCAAAAAAAACTGTGAAATGTTGACTTTATTTGATCAATTCAGTAAAAAATAACGTTCATATTTCTCTTTTTGATTATAATACTGATGAACGTTCAAAACAAAGCACTTTGGCAAGTTACCATATACGTTTTAAAATGCTTAATAAGCATAAGAGCTGTGCAGTGAAAGGAGATCCTTTCCATTGATCTGAATGAGAAATAAACCTCTTACATTTCTAACTATAGTTTGAGAACCGTAGCAGCTATCGGTAAAATGTCAATGCGTGGAGCATTTCAGGACCCTGACGAGCGTCTCAGTCTGCTTTTTGTGCACTATCGGGACAATAATGTGGCATTTTTGGCAGATTTACTAAAGGTTTGCAGCTGCTGCTCTGAGGAAAGATCAGGCTGAATTTACAATGGGTATTAATGGAGACACGTTGAACGTTTTTGTCACTTTATGCCCTCAAGAGGCATTTTGTTTAATAATTGTGCTTGATTATGTTTTATGTTTCAATGTAGGAGAGGTTTTCCAACGTTTTTCATGAAAAAGTATGTCCAAGGAGTGTAGGGTTTGGGAGTTATGGCAGGTTGAAGAAAAAATGAAAGGCGAATTTCAAGCTCTGCTACACTCTAGCTCGACCAGGGCCGTATCCAGGATTTCCTAAATACCGAGGTCCAAACATGCTAAGGGGGTTCGGGGGATACCCCCCGAGATTTTGGGGATTTTCATGATCTAGTTAGGTGCTTTTTCAGTCCTGTGGGGGGTCACACATTGGATAATATATTGATTTCAAACCATGTCAGTGGGCTGACAATGTCAGCATCAATTATTTTGAAAGTGTAATACATAAGAATCAGTTGATTGTTACTATTAATGATCTGGACGCAGAAGAGGCTAAAATGATCACAACTCATTGTCAACATTCATTTTCCATGTTTCTCTCCTTTCCATAACCTGCAGCCTCTCTTCCATCTTCTTTAGTCTCTCTGTCTTCTTCCTGTTCATTACTCTCTCTGTCCTCTACTCTTTCTCTTTGTTCAATCTCTCCCTCGTTGTTCACTGTTTGCTCCTCTTCACTTGTCGCTCCTGCCAGTGAATTAAAAGCAATTCAGCTATTTAGTTCATTTCACTCGTTTGTTTGCATTCTTTTTTTATTTAAATCTGTTTTGTTTGATTCTCAAAAGAGAACAAAGATGTAAGCAAATGGTGTTTTATACAATTGTATGTTATTATGACATCATAACTGCAATATATGTATGTTTTAAAATTATGCCTATTGTAAATGAAGACTATTGTTATAGATACATAGATAGATAAATAGATGGGCTTATTAAGCCTACATTATTTTGTGTGACTCCAGTTCCTCCCTGACTTCCATCACTTTCTCTCTCTCTCTTTCTCTCTGCCTCTCCTGTCTCTTCCTTACCAAAGCTGAGCTTCGACTGATGTAGTCTTTTCATTATATCTGAGTCAGTGTAAAAATAAAACAATACAATGTTATATCTTCAATGTTTTACTCAAATTGAAATGAAAGAAAAGCATTACAACGTTAGTTAAAAGGTAATCCTTCTGACATTGGATGAATGTAATTAACTTTAGCTCTCGTTTATTCACGCAATTTAAACCAAAGTATAGCCTATAGCTGCAATATAAGTTAGTGTGCATGTTGTCGGACGTCCACTGACTAACGTACATCGTTCACACAGGATCTGCTGGTCATATGATGTCCTGTTGAGCAGAAACACAAGCAGCCCGCTGGACTCAGATCTCTAGATACTTCATCACTCCTTCGCTGCTCCGGTACAAGTCCGGGCTGCGGAGGTTTGTTGATACATGTCGTCTTCTTCTGTTTGCTTTGATCGAGGCTACGTAGTTATGTAGTTATGTCAGTAAATGGAAGTACTACAAAGAACCCCGTTTAGTGCAATTATTTCACAAGTTTTGTTATACACAGCTTGGAAAATATTACCGAGGACCGGACCTCGGTGACCTCAATGGTAGATACGGCCATGGCTGTGACATCACGCACTCTAGCCTTAACGAGCTGCGCAATACACACTAATGTTAAAATTTGAAGAAGGCCTCTTTACCAAGCTCCAAACTAAGTTAAATATCTCAGAAAGAGTAAAATATATCACAAATCTAAAGAACAAGTTTAATAGCTGCATGTCTTGTGGCCATTTTAAAAGTTGGAATGAAGTCTCTAGCGGAATGTATGTGGAAGGAGTAGCATTCGGCGCACGGTGTATGTCAAAGAGGATTTGAAGGTTCCTCCCATTGAGTTACATGTTAAAAAAGAGTTTAAAAAGCTGAATATTTCAAAAAGTATAAAATATTTTGAAAAAGTTTAAAGTTTCCCATCATGTGCTGAAAAGCCTGAATATTTTGATTTTGAATGGTTTCTGTAGCTGAAAGTAGGTTGAAGTTATTGAGAGCCAAAATATTGGGTGAAATAATAAGAAGAAGATTAAAGAAAAGAAGAACTAGAAAATGCATTTCCTGCTGAAAATGTGTGCGAATGCTGTAAACTGTGTACATTTGTTGCTGAATTTAGTTGAAAATGCAGAAAAAGCTGAATATTTTAATAGCTGAATGGTCTCTTTAGATGCTTTTAGCTACAAAAACCAAGAAAGTGTGTTGCTGAACTTAGCGGTAAAATACAGAAAAGTGAAATGATTTGAATCAAAATTGTTACAGCTCAAATGCATTGCAATGACTTTGTTGAAAACTTGAAATTGAAATGTTAAACTGGAAGAGTAGGAAAAATAGTGAAGAGTCTTAATATTTAAAAGAAAAGGTTTAAAAAAGGTATAAACAACAAAATGGTGTCATGTCTAGGAAACTAATAGTGAAAGTTTATTCTTTATGTTAGTTTTGTCATGTCCCTTTGCCCTGTGCTTTATGTTTATTCCCTTAATTAATCATCCCTCTCATTTCAGGCCTCCACGCTCCCCGCCCCCTTCTGTCTCCTGCGTCCTTGATTGTTTTCCCCGCCCTGATTGTTTCCACCTGTGTCCCCTTTACCTGTGTATATATTGTGGTAGCTTCCTCCTGTTCATTGTCAGTTCGTTGTCTTACTATGACCCACGTTCCTGATTACCTCACGGACTTCCCACGGATCTACCTCATTGATCACTTGCTAGTTTTCCTCGAAAGAGTATATTTGTTTTCCTTGTTTTGATTACTGTGCTAAATTCCAGTAAAGTCTTTATTTGTTGAGAACACTATCTGAGTCGTGCAATTGAGTTCATGCCTCAGAGTCTCTCCTTGACAGTACGAACTGACCATTGAAATGAACTCAGCCGACTCAGACCAGCTAAAGAACGCCATCCGCTCTCAGGGCCAACGTCTTGGGCAACAAGAAGAGCAGATGGCCGCCATACAGCACGGAGTGCAGCACCTATCCAACAGCCACGGGGAACTACAATCATCGGTGACAACCCAGGTGAATCTGCTGGCAGCTGAGGTCCAGCGTGTGCTCACTCACCTGCAGGCTGCTTCTCCTCCCACGACTCCCCCGGTTCCGGCGGCGACCGGTTCCGATCCCAACCGGTCTACTGAGCCGCACAGTACTTCCATGCGTCTGGCTCCACCCGAAAAATACTCCGGAGACTCGGAGGGCTGCCGGACGTTCATTATGCAGTGTGAGTTACACTATCACCACCAACCGGCTGCTTTTCCCACGGACAATTCCAAAGTGGCTTTCATGATCTCCCATCTCTCCGGCCGAGCAGCAGCGTGGGCTACGGCAGAGTGGTCCCGAGGCTCCCCCATCTGTGGGTCTCTGGAAAACTTCATAGACACTATGAGAAAGATCTTCAATCAAACCACGCCGGGCAGGGAAGCAGCTCGGGCTCTGATTAAGCTGAAACAACATCAGCGGAGTGTGGCTGACTACGCCATCGAGTTCCGGACTATGGCAGCCGATAGCGGCTGGAACTCCGCTGCATTGTTTGACGCTTTCGTCAGCGGTCTCTCGGATTCCCTACAAGACCAGCTGGCGCCTCTCGATCTGCCCGCTGACTTGGACTCTGTCATATCCATGGCAATACGGATAGACAATCGTTTGACGGAGAGGAGAAGGAATAAATCCAAGGATGCGGTTGATCCGCCTCCCCAGAGGAGACGCTCGCCGCTGGATACTACTTCTTCTTGGAGGTCCCGTCACCCCTCACCGGCGTTCCGGACAACAGCGCCCCCTGGCTCTGTGGAGGAGCCAATGCAGTTGGGCCGCGCCAAGCTTTCGATGGCAGAACGTCAGCGTCGATTAAAGGAGGGTCTGTGCTTCTACTGCGGGCAGCGCGGACATCCACAAGCGGCTTGTCCGGTAAAAGAGGAGGCTCACCAATAAAGAGGAGTACGTTGGTGAGCCGGATCTCTTCCTCTGACTTTCCTCCTCGCACCCTGACCCGCATCAGAGACAATGTGGTTACTCATGGTGCACTCATTGACTCAGGGGCAGACGAAAGTCTGATGGATTGGGGTTAGGGTTGGATAACCCTAAACCTCTACCCCAGCCTCTTGAAGCGAGTGCTCTCGATGGGCGGCTGTTGTTTAAAGTGACTCACCAAACAGAGCCTTTAGAAATAAGATGTGGTGATAACCATCACGAGACAATGTCATTTCACTTGTTTAATTCAGCCCAACATCCACTCATTTTGGGGTTTCCCTGGTTGAAACTTCATAACCCTCACATTGATTGGCAATCTGGGAGGGTGGAGGGGTGGGGAAAGAATTGCAGAGATCACTGTGTTAAGCAGGTAGCGGAGATTGACAGAAGAGGTAACACTGGGAGGGTTAGGCAGGGAACTATCCCAGAAATATATTTTCCTGATGTTCTTTCAGTCCCTTCCTGCTACCACGATTTAAGTGAAGTATTCAGTAAATCCAAGGCTCTGACTCTTCCGCCTCACCGCCCCTATGACTGTGCTATCGACCTGATTGCTGGGTCTACAATTCCTAAGGGTCGACTATATGCTATTTCAGGACCTGAGAAAGAGGCCATGAAGGACTATATTGATGCCTCCCTCAAAACAGGCCTTATTCGCCCGTCCTCATCACCAGCAGGAGCGGGGTTTTTTTTTTGTTGGGAAAAAGGATGGGTCTCTTAGGCCCTGTATTGACTACTCGCATCTCAATGACATTACGGTTAAAAACCGGTACCCCCTTCCTCTCATCTCGTCAGCCTTCGAGCAGCTTCAGGGAGCCAAGGTTTTCACCAAGTTAGACCTGCGTAACGCTTATCATTTAGTCAGGATCAGGGAGGGTGATGAATGGAAGACGGGTTTCAACACCCCTTCAGGCCACTATGAATACCGTGTAATGCCATTTGGATTATCAAACGCTCCTGCTGTGTTCCAGGCTATGATCAACGACGTGTTGAGGGAGTTTCTGAACCGTTTCGTTTTTGTATATCTGGACGACATTCTGATCTACTCCCCTGACCTTGACACCCATAAACAACATGTCCGCCAGGTTCCACAAGAGCTGCTCAAGAATAGGTTGTTTGTCAAAGCAGAAAAATGCGAATTCCATGCAGAGACAGTCACTTTCTTGGGCTTCATCATTTCGCCAGGTCAGGTTAGGATGGACCCAGAGAAGGTTAGCGCAGTAGCTTGTTGGCCTACCCCTGACTCTCGTAAGAAAGTGCAGCAGTTTTTAGGCTTTGCAAATTTTTACAGACGTTTTGTGCGGAGGTTCAGTGCTATTGCAGCCCCTCTTCATGTCCTCACGTCCCCTCAAGTGCCTTTTTTGTGGTCTCCTCAGGCTGAGGAGGCTTTTTCTCGGCTTAAAGGAATGTTCACCTCTGCTCCCATACTCACCTTGCCGGACACCACTCGTCAGTTTGTGGTAGAAGTGGATGCCTCCAACGAAGGGGTGGGAGCGGTCCTCTCCCAGCGACTACAGAAGGACAACAAACTTCACCCCTGCGCTTTCCTGTCCAGGAAGCTCTCCCCAGCAGAGAGAAATTACGACGTGGGAAACCGTGAGTTGCTGGCTGTGAAGCTGGCACTGGAAGAGTGGAGGCATTGGTTGGAGGGAGCCGAGCATCCTTTCGTGGTTTGGACCGATCACAAAAACTTGGAATATATAAGAAAGGCCAAAAGACTGAACTCCCGCCAGGCTAGGTGGACCTTGTTTTTCAACCGTTTTGACTTTGTTCTTTCCTTCAGGCCGGAGTCTCAGAATGTCAAGCCTGACGCTCTGTCCCGTCTGTTTGACCCTGTGCCTGCAGTCAAGGAGCCGGAACCCATCATCCCATTAAACCGGGTGGTAGGAGGGCTGACTTGGTCAGTAGAGAAGGAGGTAATACGAGCCAATGCTGGAGCTCCTGCACCAAGGGGTTGCCCGCCTAACCGGCTTTTCGTTCAGGAGGCCGAGCGACAACAGGTGATCCACTGGGCTCACACTTCGCTGCTCACCTGTCACCCTGGAGTCAAGAGAACTATGTTCATCATAAAACAACGTTTCTGGTGGACATCCATGGAGAAGGAGGTGAAGGAGTATGTGGAGGCGTGCCCTGTCTGCGCTCGAAACAAGACCTCTTCCAGGGCGCGAATAGGACTATTACAACCACTCCCTATTCCCAACAGACCCTGGTCAAAGATCTCCATGGACTTCGTCACTGGCCTGCCCCTCTCTAGAGGTAAAACCACAGTTCTTACGGTAGTGGACCGTTTTTCTAAAATGACACATTTCATTGGTTTGCCCAAGATGCCCTCAGCGAAGGAAACGGCTGAGGTCATGATGCATAATGTGTTTCGGCTTCATGGTTTCCCAAAGGATATTGTCTCCGACCGGGGCCCCCAGTTTGTGTCACGCTTCTGGAAGGAGTTCTGCCGCCTCATCGGTGCCACGGTCAGTCTCTCGTCAGGATACCATCCGGAGTCTAACGGCCAGACAGAGCGCCTAAATCAAGAACTGGAGACCTGTTTGCGCTGCTTGGTGTCCCAGAATCCATCCTCCTGGAGCGAGCACCTCACCTGGGTTGAGTATGCGCACAACATCCTCCCTACTTCTGCCACGGGCCTGTCCCCATTTCACTGTGTTTATGGCTACCAGCCGCCACTGTTCCCAGCCACGGAGAGGGAGGTCACGGTCCCGTCTGCCCACGCGCTGGTCAGGCGTTGTCGGCGCGTGTGGGCTGCGGCTAGGAAGATCCTCTGCAGGAATTCACAACTGGTGAAAAGAGCAGCAGACCGAAAACGCCGACCAGCTCCTGTATACCAGCCAGGCCAAAAAGTCTGGCTTTCTACACGAGACCTTCCCCTCCACGTACTCTCCCGTAAATTGGTTCCCCGGTTTGTGGGTCCTTTTCCCGTCACCAAGGTCATCAACCCGGTTTCAGTGAGACTACGGCTTCCCAGGTCCATGAAGGTACATCCCACCTTCCATGTAGGGAAACTAAAACCCTTGAAGGAGAGCGCTATGGTTCCCACCGCCAAACCCCCCCCCGCCCCCCCGGATGATTGATGGAGGTCCGGTTTACATCGTCAAGAAGATATTGGCTAGTCGGAAAAGGGGTAGAGGGCGACAGCTACTGGTTGACTGGAAGGGTTATGGTCCTGAGGAGCGGATATGGATTCCTTCCCGCTTCGTCATAGATAAAAGCCTCATTGAGGATTTTGACCGCCTCAACTCAGAGGAGCCTGGGCCGTCAGGAGCCGTCCCTAGAAGGGGGGGTACTGTCATGTCTAGGAAACTAATAGTAAAAGTTTATTCTTTATGTTAGTTTTGTCATGTCCCTTTGCCCTGTGCTTTATGTTTATTCCCTTAATTAATCATCCCTCTCATTTCAGGCCTCCACGCTCCCCGCCCCCTTCTGTCTCCTGCGTCCTTGATTGTTTTCCCCGCCCTGATTGTTTCCACCTGTGTCCCCTTTACCTGTGTATATATTGTGGTAGCTTCCTCCTGTTCATTGTCAGTTCGTTGTCTTACTATGACCCACGTTCCTGATTACCTCACGGACTTCCCACGGATCTACCTCATTGATCACTTGCTAGTTTTCCTCGAAAGAGTATATTTGTTTTCCTTGTTTTGATTACTGTGCTAAATTCCAGTAAAGTCTTTATTTGTTGAGAACACTATCTGAGTCGTGCAATTGAGTTCATGCCTCAGAGTCTCTCCTTGACAAATGGATAGCCTCAATGTCCTGGAATAGCTGAATAATGTAATAGTTGAATGGTTTCTGCAGCTGAAAGTAGGCTGAAGGACTTAGATAGCAGATGTACTGTAAGTAGTAGTGAATGAATGTTTATCAAGAAGAGAAAAGAAAGTAATAATGCTTTGAAAAGCATCAGAATAATTTAACTGCAAACTTTTGAACTAAAACCATACGTCACCAATAATGTATAAAATATGTGGAACGTGTTGAAGTCAGTATGAAGTCTCCATCAGACAGAAAATAATAGGCTGAGACAGTCTGTTTAACTCCAGTCTGTGTGTTTGTATTTGAGGTGACAACGTTATCAAACACCTGTGTGTTTAAGCCCAGAGATCAAAGGTTACCATGGTGACGATGTTATCAAACACCTGTGTGTGTGAGCCCAGAGATCAAAGGTTTCCATGGAGATGTGCAGTGAAAGGAGAGCTTTCAATTGTTCTGAATGAGAAATAAACCTCTTACATTTCTAACTATAGTTTAAAAACCGTAGCAGCTATCTGTAAAATGTCAACGCGTGGAGCATGTCAGGATCCTGTGCAGCTGCTGCTCTGAGGAAAGATCAGGCTGAATTTACAATGGGCCTTAATGGAGACATGTTGACAGTTTGTGTCACTTCATGCCCTCAAGAGGCATTTTATTTAAATATGTTTGCCTCATTTTATTTTATTTTTCAACGTAGGAGAGGTTTTCCTACGTTTTCCATGAAAAATGATGTCCAAGGAGTGTAGGGTTTGGGAGTTATGGCAGGTTTAAAAAATAATAATTAAGGCGAATTTCAAGCTCTCCTCCACTCTAGCTGTGACATCACGCACTCTAATCCTTAACGAGCTGCCCAATACACACATGTTAGAATCTGAAGAAGGCCTCTTTACCAAGCTCCAAACTAAGTTAAATATCTCAAAAAGTGTAAAAGATATGAAAAATCTGAATAAAAAGTTTAATAGCTGAATGTCTTGTGACCGTTTTAAAGTTGGAATGAAGTCTCTAGCGGAAAGTATTGAGTTACATGTTTCAAAATAGTTTAAAAAGCTGAATATTTAAAGTATAACATATTTTGAAAAGTTGAAAGATTCCCATCATGTGCTGAATATTTTGATTTTGAATGGTTTCTGTAGCTGAAAGTAGGCTGAAGTTATTGAGAGCCAAACTTTTTGTTGAAATAATAATAATAAGAAGAAAAAGGTGCGGAAGAATAAAGATTTGAAGAACTATAGTGGAATGCTGTTGCACAGAATTTGCATTAAATATGAACCTGAAAATGTGCATAAAAAGGACCTAAAAGCATGAATCTGTTAGTAAAATCACACGTCTTTGACATCTTCCCTGTATTCTGTCTAATCCATATTACTTCCAATTCATTTATATTTGTTCACAGTCATTTGTCATGTACTCTCCTCTTTTTGTTGCATATTTATAATTCTTGTTCAAATATTTCTCATATACAAGTGAATATCTGGGTTTGGACTGGCAATGTATCATTCAATTGAATATAATAAATGTCACTGTTTCCAGGTATTTCTTCATTCCTCTTTATAAACAATAAAAAAAAACAATATCACTGCTGCAGAGGGTGTTTCCGCATACAAGAGAACAAACATTTTGTAAGGGGGATTAAATATGACAACAGACATTCAAAGCTTCATCAAAAGACCCTCAGAGGAAGCTTTGAATGTTGAAAAATAGGTTTTTTAACTGCACAAAGAGCTGTGGTAAGCAAATTCTGGCTCCATCCCCGTACCAAAGACACATTCACACACACACACACACACACACACACACACACACAGCCACACACACACACACGCACGCACACACACACGCAACCACACACGCACACACACACACAGCCACACACACACAGCCACACACACACACACACACACAGCCACACACACACACACACAGCCACACACACACACACACATGCAACCACACACACACACACAGCCACACACACACACATACACACGCACACACGCAACCACACACGCACACACACACAGCCACACACACACAGCCACACACACATACACACAGCCACACACACACAGCCACACACACATACGCAACCACACACTCGCACACACACACACACACACACATACACTGTTTGGCCCAACATAATCCCAATTGTATCCATATGTTGTTATAAAAACTGCCTGAACACACGACACACTGCAGTGATGTGACGGCTGCTGGTAGGTACCGTATGTGAGTGTGTGTGTGTGTGTGTATATATGTGTGTGTGTGTATATGTTTAGAGCTTTATGGAAATAAATGTTTTTTAGTAATTGGAAAAATGTATAATGTATGACTCAGTAGGAAATATCAGTAACACCTTATATTAAGGTACACATATTCACCATCAACTCGTTAATTAACATGAATATTAGCAGTATATTGGCTCTTTATTAGTCATTATAAAACATGTATTAAGGCCTTATTCTACATGACCATATTCTACAAGTACTAGGCCATTAGTTAAGAGTTGCTGTCCTTAATAACCCTCTAATGGGTGCTTGTTTATTGTAAGTAAGGACGTAGTTTGAGTTTGGGTCTTAATATGCTCAATATGGGCCTAATAAGGCATTCTCTCATAACACTTAACCAATATGGTCTATTCTTATGTAACAAGACATGAAACTACAAATATAACAAAAAATGTGGTATTTCTAACTCAGAATTCCCTATTTCAAAGTGAATTCTTGTTCATAATAAATAAGCTATAGTTTGACTCTAATATGTTGATTAACAACTAGTTGATGATGAATATGTGCACCTTAATCTAAAGTGTTACCGAAATACCTTTTGACGTTTTAAGTTCAAGAGACTTTATATGTGTAAACCATTTGTCTGTAATGGACATTTGATTGTGCACTTCACTTGCATTTGTAAACATAAAAAAAGGATGTGGCTGTGTGCACAAAAAACTCAACAAATATTTAAGTAAATATATGAATATTTTTAGAATAAGATGAGTACATTTTAAAGTAATAAGATTTAGAACAGTTTAAATAAAGACCAGTGCGTCTCACATTGTTTATTTTTTATGAAATGTCTTTGAGGAGCTTATAAGGCAATCACGTTTTGTATTATTATTGATATTATTAGTAGTAGTCTTAGTAGTATTATTAGAAGTAAGATTATAATTATTGTAATTAGTATAAGAAGTAGTAGTTGTACTATTATTATTTTCTTAGCACAATTGTTATTGGCATATTCTATAATGGGCATAAGAGATATCTTTAGAATAAGTTGAACAGATCTGGGACAGAGAATCACAAATTAATTGATCATGTGATTTTATTTCAGGCACAAAAAGAAAAGTATTATTATTATAATTATCTTGATATGTTAGTATTTTTGTTATTATTATTACAATTATTATTGTTATTACTAGTATTATTGTTGTTATATCTATTTATATTATTCATATTATTGTTATTTATATTTACATTATTACTTCTATTATTATTGTTAATCATATGTATTGCATTACTAGCAGTAGTAGTAACACTTAAATGTGAATAAATGCTGTTTTCAGGAAGGATTGTCTCGTTATAATCATGAACGTCTCGTCTCTGAACTCCACCTCTCCGGGTTCTCGGAGCTTCGCCGAGGCCGTTTACAAGAACGTGATCGTGACGGTTCTCTGCATCGCCATCAATTACATCAACGGCACCCTGATACACACTTTCAGGAAGCACCAGGTGTGTGTGTGCGTGCGTGCGTGCGTGTGTGTGTGTGTGTGTGTGGTGTGTGTGTGTGTGTGTGTGTGTGTGTGTGTGTGTGTGT
Organism: Gymnodraco acuticeps; assembly: GCF_902827175.1. Taxonomy (NCBI): domain Eukaryota; kingdom Metazoa; phylum Chordata; class Actinopteri; order Perciformes; family Bathydraconidae; genus Gymnodraco; species Gymnodraco acuticeps. The sequence goes on along the minus strand of NW_022991300.1, from coordinate 212,369 downwards.
GTGTGTGTGTGTGTGTGTGTGTGTGTGTGTGTGTGTGTGTGTGTGTGTGTGTGGGGGGGGGGATATCAAACATGCTGCCTTACAATCCCTCTTCTGTTCCTGATTCTAGCAACTCGTGTTTATTGTTTCATGTTTAAAAATGTATAATAATAGCAGGCTATCAGAATCAGAAACAGGTTTATTGCAGAGTAGGTTAACTGTTAACACACGAGCAATTTCCCGTGGTGTATTTGGTACATACAACGACACAGAAAAATAACATAAATTGTAAGAAAAGCAACCAAAAATTAAACAATTATACTTTTAGTTTTGAACTATTATAACATTCAAATATAAATACATATTAACATGAATTATAGATATTTCAAAAAACTATGTACAGTTAACGTGACTTAATAAGAACATAAACGAGCAGTATTGTTACGTAAAGTGGAGAGCTGTGCAGATATTGAAAGCGTTAGCTCTGTATACAAATGTGCAGGATAATGTTTAGACGCTGTTGTTTATATTGATCATAGTGTTCATTAATGTAATGCATGTGTCTATGGCGTGGCTGGTTGGTGGGGGGGGTTATTGGAGGGTTATATATAAATATATATATGAGGAGATCAGGGCTGCAAAATCTGTCAGCTGCTTTAAGTCACTTTGAAAAAATCTCTTTTGCTTTTATGTGTTTCATTTAATTTATTCTTAATTTATGTATTTTTCTTTATTATTTTCTGTGTTTTACTCTGTTTTTTTATGTTTAGACTCTGCTGTCTAGGTCACTTGCTCTCTGTGTGTTTTTATATGAAAGCACTTTGTAACTATACTCTGAAAGCTGCTATATAAATAACATCACATTTAAGTGAAAATATTTGGGGTTTTGGTCTGACATTTGGACACACTGAACAACTGAAACGCTAACTTTAATTAAATGTATTATATCAACACATTTCTAACTCTAATAATTCTTAATTCTCTTATTTGAAAACTTAATATAATTGCACCTTTTCAGTGCCCCTTGCTCTGACACTTATTTCCTCTCCCCTGCAGATCTTTTACTCCAACCCGCGCTACATCCTCTTCATCCACCTGGTGATGAACGACATGCTGCAGCTGACTCTCTCCACGCTGCTGCACATCATCATCTACACCCTGAACACCTTCAGCGTCTCCTCCTGCCTCCTCCTCCTCATCCTCGCCGTCATGGCCACCTTCAACACGCCTCTCAATCTGGCCGGCATGGCGGTGGAGTGCTACGTCGCTATCTGCCTCCCGCTGCACCACTGTAGGATCTGCACCATGAGAAACACCTTCATCCTGATGAGTCTCATCTGGTTTGTCAGCTCTCTCTCCATCATGCCTGATTTCTTCCTCCTTCTGGCCACCGAGCCCCTCAGCTTCTTCACGTCCAAAGTGTTGTGCGCCAGAGACTTTGTGTTCAGGAGTTCGTACAGTTTGAAGAAGAGAGACGCGTCGCACATCGTGTGTCTAGTGCTGGTGTGGCTCACGCTGCTCTACACCTACTTCAGGATCCTGTTTGCAGCCAAAGGAGCAAAAGGGGATTCAAAGAAGGCCCGAAAACACCATCTTGCTGCACGGTTTCCAGCTTCTGCTCTGCATGCTGACCTACGTTCGGCCCATGTTCGAAGAGGCGCTGCTTTTTTTACTGCCGCGAAGACACGCTGACATACGCTTCGCCTCGTACGTCTTCGTGCAGATTATCCCTCGCTTTGTGAGCCCCATTGTGTACGGACTGAGAGACCAGAACTTCAGGAAGTACATGAGGAGATACCTGCTGTGTCGAGTAATCATGAGGAAAAACCACCTGGAGAACAACGCCGTGTCGGACATGAAGCCTGCAGTCTCTTAGAAAACACATTTATACCAGGAGACAAAACCATAGTCTCACTTTTACTTTGTTTATTTGGTACGAATACTACATATAAAGTCAAATAAAGGCTAAAGGTCAAGTATTTAGCTACATTTTCTCATTGAAGTAAACATATACCAAAATCAGTCCAATCCAAATGATCAAGCGTCTCTTAAAACGACCACAAATGAGTCGAAATCAGCCTACAAGGAATACACATATGACCACTTTCTGGTTCCAACTCCCATTTTTCACCCTGAAAATATCAGAAATGGATTCAGCACCTTCAATAACCCCCAAAACCACTGCATTCTGAGGATGTTACATTCATTGTTCTAGGAATGTTTTCAGCGGGAAGTTTTCTTTTGGTTCCCAGAACGTTCTTCTGAAAGGTAGGATAACGTTCTCTAAAAACATTTTAAAATGTTTTTGATAACATTACATTACATTTAGCTGACGCTTTTATCCAAAGCGACTTACAAGAAGTGCGTTCGACCAACAAAATACAAACTTGAAGAAAACAGAATCATATAAGTACATCAGGCTTCATAGAACAAAAACATTTCAAGTGCTACTCAACTGGCTTTAGATAAGCCAGTCCTTTATTAGTATACAAGTGCTTTTTTAATAGTTCTATCGCTCGAAGTAGAGTCGAAAGAGATGAGTTTTCAGTCTGCGCCGGAAGGTGTGTAAGCTATCTGCTGTCCTGATGTCAATGGGGAGCTCATTCCACCATTTTGGAGCCAGGATAGCAAACCCACGTGTTTTTGCTGATGGGAACTTGGGCCCCCCTCGCAGCGAGGGTGCAGCGAGCTGTTTGGCTGATGCAGAGTGGAGTGCACGCGCTGGGGTGTACGGTTTAACCATGTCCTGGATGTAGGAAGGGCCAGATCCATTCGCAGCATGGTAAGCAAGTACCATTGTCTTGAAGTGGATTCTAGCAGTTACCGGAAGCCAGTGAAGGGAGCGGAGGAGCGGAGTGGTGTGGGAGAATTTAGGAAGGTTGAAGACCAGACGAGCCGCTGCATTCTGGATGAGCTGCAGAGGTCGGATGGCACATGCAGGTAGACCAGCCAGGAGGGAGTTGCAGTAGTCTAGGCGTGAGATGACGAGAGTCTGGACGAGAGCCTGGACCAGAACCTGAGTCGCTTTCTGGGTCAGCTGGGGACGTATCCTCCTGATGTTGTAAAGCGTGTATCTGCAGCAACGGGTTGTAGCAGTGATGTTTGCAGTGAAGGACAGGTTGTTATCTAGGATCACACCCAGATTCCTTGCAGTCTGAGTCGGGGAAACAACAGAGGTGCCGATGTTGATTGTCAGGTCAAGAGTGGGACAATCTTTTCCCCGAAGGAAAAGCAGTTCAGTCTTGTCAAGGTTGAGCTTGAGGTGGTGAGCAGACATCCACTGAGAGATGTCAGCTAGACAAGCAGAGATGCGTGCGACGACCTGGGTCTCTGAGCGGGGAAAGGACAGAATTAATTGGGTGTCGTCAGCGTAGCAGTGGTATGAAAAACCATGCGGGCTAATGACTGATCCGAGCGAGTTTGTGTACAAGGAGAAGAGAAGGGGACCAAGAACAGAGCCCTGAGGGACCCCTGTAGTTAATTGACAAGGGTCGGACTCCGACCCTCTCCAAGTAACCCTGTAGGTACGGTCTTTCAGGTATGAGGTGAGGAGGGAAAGTGCAGAGCCTGAAACTCCAAGTTCTTGGAGAGTGCGAAGGAGGATCTGATGATTCACTGTGTCGAATGCAGCAGACAGGTCCAAAAGGATGATGACAGAGGAGAGGGAGGCTGCTTTAGCCGTGTGCAGTTCCTCAGTGATGAGAGCAGTTTCTGTGGAGTGACCTGCCTTGAAACCAGACTGGTGCGGATCCCGAAGGTTGTTCTGATTGAGATAACAGGAGAGTTGTTTAAAGACAGCGCGTTCAAGTGTTTTAGACGCGAACGGGAGGAGAGAGACAGGCCTGTAGTTTATAACATCAGACGGGTTGAGAGTGGGTTTCTTTAGGAGAGGGTTTACTCTTGCCTCCTTGAGACTGTTTGGAAAGTGACCAGAAGTTAGAGAAGTGATGATGAAATGGGTGAGAAACGGTAGAATATCAGGAGCGATAGTCTGAAGGAGGTTTGAAGGGATAGGGTCCAGAGGACAGGTGGTAGGGCGGGCAGAGGTAATGAGGGTAAGAACCTCACTTGGAGAGAGAGGGGAAAAGGAGGTTAGTGTGTTGGTGGAAGGAGGGTCTGGTGACCCAGCGGTGAGTAAAGGTGAGTCAGAAAAAGAAGAGCGAATATCATCAACCTTTTTTTCAAAGTGGTTAACAAAGTCGCTTGACAGAAGGGAGGAGGGGGAAGGGGCTTTGGGGGGTCCAGGAGGGAGGAGGGGGGAGGGGCTTTGGGAGGGTCCAAGAGGGTGGAGAAGATGGAAAATTGTTTTTTGGGATTGGAATAGGAAGATTGGATCTTATCTTGAAAGAAAGTGCTTTTTGCCTGAGAGATCGAAGCAGAGAAAGAGGAGAGGAGAGCCTGATAGGTTAGGAGGTCGTCACGGTGTTTGGATTTCCACCGTTTCCGCTCTGCTGTCCGAAGGACGGTTCTATTAGCACGCAGTGCATCATTTAGCCAGGGAGCAGGAGGGGACTGACGAGCCTGCAGAGATGTGAGAGGACAGAGAGAGTCCAGAGAGGATGAGAGAGTAGAGAGGAGAGTTTCTGCAGCAGAGTTTGGAGGCAGGAGTTTGAACGAGTCAGAGGAAGGGAGGGCTGAGAGCACCGATGAGGCAAAGGTAGAGGGGGAGAGGGAGCGAAGGTTACGGCGGACAGGTGCAGGATGAGAAGAGATTAGTTTGTTATGTTTGGAAAGGGGTAGAGAGAATGAAATGAAGAAGTGATCGGATGTGTGGAGCGGGTTTACAGAGAGGTTAGAAGTAGCGCAGTTCCTTGAGAATATGAGATCAAGGACATTGCCAGCTTTATGAGTCGGTGGGGACGGAGACAGTGAGAAAGCAAAGGCAAAAGAGATGTTAGTTCAGATGTCTTCCCTGTCTGGAGGTTGAAGTTTCCGAGAAGTACAGCGGGAGGGCCAGTTTCAGGGATGCGTGAGAGGAGATGATCTAATTCCTCCTGGTCTTGATTGTGTGGCAGGCCTTGGATTCCTCCTGGGAGGGACACACAAATGAGTTTGAGGCAAAAGCAGGCAAAGAATATGCTGGTAAAAAGCTAGAGCGGCCCGCAACAAACCGTTCACGGCAACACTCCGGCAGGGAATGAGTACAGGCTGCAAGCTTTCATAGTGTGGCTGATGAGCAGGTTGCAGGTGTGGTTGATTGGAGATTGCTCCCAGCCGTGTAGAGCAGACCAGCAGGCAGAGAGAGAGACACACAGTAGAAGCAAACACATACAAACACTAACAGGGGTTTCAGGGACGGGCAGTGACAGTCGGTCCGTTCTTCTATCTGTCGGTCTCAAATCTAAAGGGTGCAATAACGATTTGTATCCAATATGCATAAACAGCGGACATTGTTTATACGCAGCCCTCACAAACACGGCCAGATAGCTTATCCAACAGTTAGAACCCACATACGAGACACTACCTTTATAGTCAGAAAAAAGTGTGATTATTTTCTGATATTTTACACATATGATTATTATGAATACTGTGGGCCTGCATACCTTAGTGTGATTATAAGTGCATGTGAGTGAATATTGGTATGCATACATTCGTTTTTATACGTCCTATTCATCATCTCAATGCGCTCATACATCTTAAGAAAGTTATCACCCAAACATGTTTAAGAATGTTTTTAGAGAACGTTATCCTACCTTTCAGAAGAACATTCTGGGAACCAAAATAAAACGTCCCGCTGAAAATATTCCTAGAACAACGAATGGTAACAAACATGTCTAGCTGGGAACTCACACACGCCACCGCAAACATGCGATATCTGCTTACAGCTTATCATGAATTATGTGCTTGTTTGTTTTTTGCAAAGGAAATTATGGTGACATCAGATTTTTTTTAAAACATCCTTTTCAAACAAATGCAACAAGTTTGTTTTTTAAAGTGCTCTAGAAATAAATCTGACGTTGACCATGACCGTGTTAATATTTGCCATCACAGGAACGTTTTATAAAAAAAGAATAACCTCCTGAAAACATTTTCAGAATGTTTCTTGGAGAATGTTCTTCATTTGTTATCAGGTAACATTGAGGGAACGTTTTATGAAGAACATCTTTAATGTGTTACCCCGACAACGTCCAAAACATATCATTAGAATGGTGCAGGCAAAACGTTCCACCTTTGTTAACATATCACATTAAAGGAACGTTTTTTACACTTTCTGTCATCTCAGGCCTCAATAACATCCTCTGAATGTTGCCGTTTAAAACGTTATGTCTTAGTTAACCTTAAACCTTATAGGAAACATTATTTGAAAAAATAAACATCCTAAAAAGGTTCTTTGAACATCAGATTAAAACGTTTTCTTTAAAACCTTATTATACTATTTAGAAAGTAGATGCTTTATTCTTTTTGGCAAAGTATGTAACTACTTATATTATAATGTTTCCATCGATATAAAACTCTCTGAATAAAAGACTGAACCAAGTAGTTCTCTACTTTAATATAAACACATCTTCTATCTGTTATAGTGGTTACATTTGAACATTTGGTTTATTAAAATACAAAGTTCATTAAAGGATGTAGGTCAAATATTCAGATAAGTATTCTAGTTTTTTTTTAAATCCACTACAGTTCAGAGGTACATGGTGTACTTTTCCTCCACTAAATGTATCTAATACCTTTAGTTACTTCACAGATGTGGATGAATGATGTGAAATCTAACCAAGTGTTAAATCAGACTTTAGTTCCACCTGGAGTAAATCCACCAGCTACCCTGCAGAATACAAAGTCATTCAAACTAGCTGCACCTTTACCAGCTTTGAGAACACTTTCATGATCAATCATTATAAAACATATCATATATATTATTCTGAAATGGACCAATCTGCACAACGACTACTTTTACTGTCGCTACTTTCACTATATTTTGATGAGAATACTTTTCTACTTTCACTTGAGGAAGATTTTGAATGCAGGACTTTTACTGTAACAGAGTATTCCTACACTTTGGTACTTCTAATTTCACTCAAGTACAAGATCTGAGTACTTCTACTTTTACTCAAGTACAAGATCTGAGTACTTCTACTTTTACTCAAGGACAAGACCTGAGTACTTCTACTTTTACTCAAGTACAAGATCTGAGTACCTCTACTTTTACTCAAGTACAAGGTCTGAGTACCTCTACTTTTACTCAAGTACAAGACCTGAGTACTTCTACTTTTACTCAAGTACAAGATCTGAGTACCTCTACTTTTACTCAAGTACAAGGTCTGAGTACCTCTACTTTTACTCAAGTACAAGACCTGAGTACTTCTACTTTTACTCAAGTACAAGATCTGAGTACTTCTACTTTTACTCAAGTACAAGACCTGAGTACTTCTACTTTTACTCAAGTACAAGATCTGAGTACCTCTACTTTTACTCAAGTACAAGGTCTGAGTACCTCTACTTTTACTCAAGTACAAGACCTGAGTACTTCTACTTTTACTCAAGTACAAGATCTGAGTACTTCTACTTTTACTCAAGGACAAGACCTGAGTACTTCTACTTTTACTCAAGTGCAAGACCTGAGTACTTCTACTTTTACTCAAGTACAAGACCTGAGTACTTCTACTTTTACTCAAGTACAAGGTCTGAGTACCTCTACTTTTACTCAAGTACAAGACCTGAGTACTTCTACTTTTACTCAAGTACAAGACCTGAGTACTTCTACTTTTACTCAAGTACAAGGTCTGAGTACTTCTACTTTTACTCAAGCACAAGATCTGAGTACTTCTACTTTTACTCAAGTGCAAGGTCTGAGTACTTCTACTTTTACTCAAGTACAAGACCTGAGTACTTCTACTTTTACTCAAGTACAAGGTCTGAGTACTTCTACTTTTACTCAAGTACAAGATCTGAGTACTTCTACTTTTACTCAAGGACAAGACCTGAGTACTTCTACTTTTACTCAAGTGCAAGACCTGAGTTCTTCTACTTTTACTCAAGTACAAGACCTGAGTACTTCTACTTTTACTCAAGTACAAGGTCTGAGTACCTCTACTTTTACTCAAGTACAAGGTCTGAGTACCTCTACTTTTACTCAAGTACAAGACCTGAGTACTTCTACTTTTACTCAAGTACAAGATCTGAGTACTTCTACTTTTACTCAAGGACAAGACCTGAGTACTTCTACTTTTACTCAAGTGCAAGACCTGAGTACTTCTACTTTTACTCAAGTACAAGACCTGAGTACTTCTACTTTTACTCAAGTACAAGGTCTGAGTACCTCTACTTTTACTCAAGTACAAGGTCTGAGTACCTCTACTTTTACTCAAGTACAAGACCTGAGTACTTCTACTTTTACTCAAGTACAAGACCTGAGTACTTCTACTTTTACTCAAGTACAAGGTCTGAGTACTTCTACTTTTACTCAAGGACAAGACCTGAGTACTTCTACTTTTACTCAAGTGCAAGACCTGAGTACTTCTACTTTTACTCAAGTACAAGACCTGAGTACTTCTACTTTTACTCAAGTACAAGGTCTGAGTACCTCTACTTTTACTCAAGTACAAGGTCTGAGTACTTCTACTTTTACTCAAGGACAAGACCTGAGTACTTCTACTTTTACTCAAGTGCAAGACCTGAGTACTTCTACTTTTACTCAAGTACAAGGTCTGAGTACCTCTACTTTTACTCAAGTACAAGACCTGAGTACTTCTACTTTTACTCAAGTACAAGACCTGAGTACTTCTACTTTTACTCAAGTACAAGGTCTGAGTACTTCTCCCACCTCTCTATATATGTATTACAGAAGATAGATAGATAAAGATATCTTATCTCACATACTCATGTTTGTCTTTTCTCTGATGCGATGATGACGATAAATTAAAGCATCTCTCGTTTGAAAGTGTTTATAAAGACGGCTCCATCCCTCAGAGCTTCAGAGAGTCTGACCCTCAGGTAGGTGGAGCTGCTGAATAGTGTGTGTGTGTGTGTGTGTGTGTGTGTGTGTGTGTGTGTGTGTGTGTGTGTGTGTGTGTGTGTGTGGTGTGTGTGTTGTGTGTGTGTGTGTGTGTGTGTGTGTGTGTTGTGTTTCACTGTCTGAGGAAAGTCGTTGCATGTTTCTTCACAGATGTATTGGCCTCTATGTCTGCAGCTTCAGCTCTGTGTGTGTGTCTCAAGAATACATTAAAAGGGAGAATAGAAATTAAGTTCACAGTGATGAGTTAGCAGAAGTGGATTCATGCATTTTGTCACAGTGTGTGTCGTTCTGTTTTTAAAGAAGTTGATTTAAAACAACTAGAAACCAGCATACGCTTAATTAAGAATGATGCAGTATTTTTAGGTTGTGTTTGCAGCTTCATGAGCTCATTGTCCTTTTGTAGTAAATACAGTGTTTTGTGTGCTTTAATAGGGAACTGCCACACAGCTTGTGAGCGGAGAATATAAATTAGGTTTACAGCAATGAGTTAGAACTAGATAAGTGCATTTTGTCAAAGTGTGCGTTGTGTTTTTAAAGAAGTCGATTTAAAAAGACAACACTGTTATTTTAGCTGCTTTTGCAATCCCTAATATTCAATCACTTCGTGTGCATGAGCTGTTTGAACACACTGATTAACCATGCTGGGATTGATTATAAATATATGCATTAAATTAATATATTATGTAGTTTTCAGGTAAATATTTGTCAATGTGTCTGTGTTGTACTTTCTCTTTTCCTCTCTCAGTGCAGGATGAGTTCTCCAGGGGGTCTTGAAGGCAACATGACTCAGGTTTGCTGCGTTATTTCTAATTATCTATGTTTCATTGCTGACTTTGTTGTAAAATTCAGAGTTTCTATGTCCTTTTTCAGTGTAAATGTCATAATTGCAATTACAAAAGGTCTGTTTTCTAACGTTTTTATCCAAGTTGTTTTTGTTTTCTAAACTCTGTCCACATATTTTAGAAAAACTACTTTTTTATAAACCTTAAAAACAATTATCAGTACAGTAAAACTTGCCGACCATACCGTTGACATTGCACATGGTCTGTTGACCTCACAATATAACATTGTAATATTATATATTTAAATGATAACCTAGTCCGGTACTTTTATCCAAACATTAAGACTGTTCTCCTGATTCACAAATGTGTTAATAGATTAAGGATTGGACAATATTTAGAACTTTATAAGAAAAAATAGCAATAAGTGGACTGTGGTGAATTTCTGTCTTGTCCTCTATCATGATAGAGAAGTTTAAATGACAGCTTGATACAAATAAATCCATTATCGAATATTTTTCTTAATGTATTAATCCTTTATTATCACAGGGATGCCTTCAAGCTAATGCTTATTATTTCAGATTGTTTGTTTTCACCCAAAACCGATATTTAAAATGTGTGTTTACCGATGCAATAAAAACATTGTGAGATAAATTATCCAGTATATTTTGGTCCCAATTTCTAGGCTTGTTTTGATAATATTAGGGACTTCTAGGAAATATTGTTATGGTTTAAATAAGTACAGGCTTTTTGTTTGTGTGATAACAAAGGCTCTTCTTTCCGTACTGTCTCATGTTTTTGTGGAAAAGCCCAGTCTTCATTCAAATAAAGAAATAGATGTGTAGGAGAAGCTTACATGAGTGAACGTAACATATTATATTTACTATACCAGATGCTTTTTTCTACATTGTCAAGTGTCAACTCGACCAACCAATAGAGACATAGAGATTGGAGTTAAATTATTGAGCATTAATTGGATTAAAAGCGTTTCTTTTGTCATTCCCCTCACCAGTTCCTGCTGGTTAGCGAAACGTTCACCACGATGTTCTTTAAGAATCTGATGGTGGTTCTGTTCTGGCTGCTGCTCAGCTACATCAACGGCAGCCTGGTCGCCACCTTCTTCAGACACCGGGTACACATCACACACACACCCCACCCACACACACAGAGAGACACACACACACAGAGACACACACACACAGAGACACACGCACACACACACAGACACACCCACACACACAGAGAGACACACACACACAGAGACACACACACACAGAGACACACACACACAGAGACACACACAGAGAGACACACACACACAGAGACACACACAACACACACAGAGACACACACACACAGAGACAACACACACACACAGAACACCACACACACAGAGACACACAACACACACACACACACACACACACAGAGACACACACACACACACACACACACACACAGAGACACACACACACAGAGACACACACACACAGAGACACACACACACAGAGACACACACACACACACACAGACAGAAACACACACACACACACAAACACACACAGAAACACACACACACAGAGCACACACACACAGAGACACACACACACACACAGAAACACACACACACACAGAGAGAACACACACACACAGAGACACACACACACAGAGACACACACACAGAGACACACACACAGAGACACACACACACACACAGACAGAAACACACACACACACACAAACCACACACAGAAACACACACACACAGAAACACACAACACACAGAGACACACACACACACAGACAGAAACACACACACACACACACACACACACACAGAAACACACACACGGACATCTGAATAGCCTATTTGAAGATTAACAACCATTTTAATAGTAATTTCAGTCAACTGTAGTACAAACATTGACTCATTCCAGTTGCCTAAATGCAAAAAATGTGCTATTCGATATCATGTAAATGCAAAAGATTGCAATATTTATATCCTAAGCAGTTTGAAGATGTGACAACAGGCTCTGGGAAAATGCGAAGGGCGTTTTTCACTATTTTCTGACGCTTTAACAGATTATAAAAAATATCTGCAGCCCATTGACACACACACGCAGCCATCTGTCTCAGTAGAATTATGCAGTATATTTAATTTGTGTTTGCTGCTTGATAAGTGCTTGTATTACCTGCACCTTTTTAGTAAATACAGTATTTTTGTGGGTTTAATAAGGAAATGCCTCAAAGTTTGTTATTGTGAAGCAGCTGAGACAAACACCCACACTCTTTTCTCCTCTCTCCCCTCTCCGACTCTCATTACCTCGCTCCACTACACTTCTTAAGTATAATATGCCTGTCTGTTCTTATTATATTATAGCAAGCTGAATATCCATGGGACATTTATAGACAGAAAACTGTTTAATTAGAAAAAGAGACGTGTATTTTGTCTACTATATTTCATAAAATTGACATTGGATTTCTAAAAATGAATATGTGAAAGTGGTGTATTTTTTTTTTTTTTGCGTCAATTTACTTTTTTAAAAGCCTGTATGTGTACACAGTAGCTGATGAACATTATTAGTATTATAATATGTGTGTAAATTAGGTTCCTGTGGTGGCTGTGTAGGACTTTTTTTTTTCCACAGTGGTGTAAAGTCCTCACATTTATTATCATGAACTATGACGATAAATATTCAAAGCTTCATTCAGATATTGGAAAAAAATACATTTGCTACAGCCTTACATTTAATGTAAAACCAATGTATTCATATATCTGGAATATTAACTGATAATGATTTGCACTACCTATGGTTGTTTGTTTCATCACAGTTTTGTTAGAAACACAAACTCTCTGAGAATGTGTATTCTGCCTTAAAATGAACACAGCATGCTGATCAACCATTTTTAATAAGAAACTATTAATACTGTATGTCCATGACAGGTGAGGGTTAATCAAGAGTTGATTAAGGAAGCCTGCAAACAGTATTCTACGAGATCCTCTTAAAGGGGACATATTCTGCTGATGTTCAGGTGTATATCAGTATGTAGTGTCTCTACTTTAAAGAGTCCTCTCCTGCTGATGTTCAGGTGTATATCAGTATGTAGTGTCTCTACTTTAAAGAGTCCTCTCCTGCTGATGTTCAGGTGGTATATCAGTATGTAGTGTCTCTACTTTACAAGAGTGCTCTCCTGCTGATGTTCAGGTGTATATCAGTATGTAGTGTCTCTACTTTAAAGAGTCCTCTCCTGCTGATGTTCAGGTGTATATCAGTATGTAGTGTCTCTACTTTAAAGAGTCCTCTCCTGCTGATGTTCAGGTGTATATCAGTATGTTAGTGTCTCTACTTTAAAGAGTTCCTCTCCATGCTGATGTTCAGGTGTATATCAGTATGTAGTGTCTCTACGTTAAAGAGTCCTCTCCTGCTGATGTTCAGGTGTATATCAGTATGTAGTGTCTCTACTTTAAAGAGTCCTCTCCTGCTGATGTTCAGGTGTATATCAGTATGTAGTGTCTCTACTTTAAAGAGTCCCTCTCCTGCTGATGTTCAGGTGTATATCAGTATGTAGTTGTCTCTACTTAAAGAGTCCTCTCCTGCTGATGTTCAGGTGTATATCAGTATGTAGTGTCTCTACTTTAAAGAGTCCTCTCCTGCTGATGTTCAGGTGTATATCAGTATGTAGTGTCTCTACTTTAAAGAGTCCTCTCCTGCTGATGCTCAGGTGTATATCAGTATGTAGTGTCTCTACTTTAAAGAGTCCTCTCCTGCTGATGTTCAGGTGTATATCAGTATGTAGTGTCTCTACTTTAAAGAGTCCTCTCCTGCTGATGTTCAGGTGTATATCAGTATGTAGTGTCTCTACTTTAAAGAGTCCCTCTCCTGCTGATGTTTCAGTGTATATCAGTATGTAGTGTCTCTACTTTAAAGAGTCCTCTCCTGCTGATGTTCAGGTGTATATCAGTAATGTAGTGTCTCTACTTTAAGAGTCCTCTCCTGCTGATGCTCAGGTGTATATCAGTATGTAGTGTCTCTACTTTAAAGAGTCTCTCTCCTGCTGATGTTCAGGTGTATATCAGTATGTAGTGTCTCTACTTTAAAGAGTCCTCTCCTGCTGATGTTCAGGTGTATATCAGTATGTAGTGTCTCTACTTTAAAGAGTCCTCTCCTGCTGATGTTCAGGGTGTATATCAGTATGTAGTGTCTCTACTTTAAAGAGTCCTCTCCTGCTGATGTTCAGGGTATATCAGTATGTAGTGTCTCTACTTTAAAGAGTCCTCTCCTGCTGATGTTCAGGTGTATATCAGTATGTAGTGTCTCTACTTTAAAGAGTCCCTTCCTGCTGATGTTCAGGTGTATATCAGTATGTAGTGTCTCTACTTAAAGAGTCCTCTCCTGCTGATGTTCAGGTGTATATCAGTATGTAGTGTCTCTACTTTAAAAGAGTCCTCTCCTGCTGATGTCAGGTGTATCCAGTATGTAGTGTCCTACTTTACAAGAGCCTCTCAGGCTGATGTCAGTGTATATCAGTATGTAGCTGTCTCTACTTTAAAGAGTCCCTCTCCTGCTGATGTTTCAGGTGTATATCAGTATGTAGTGTCTCTACTTTAAAGAGTCCTCTCCTGCTGATGTTCAGGTGTATATCAGTATGTAGTGTCTCTACTTTAAAGAGTCCTCTCCTGCTGATGCTCAGGTGTATATCAGTATGTAGTGTCTCTACTTTAAAGAGTCCTCTCCTGCTGATGTTCAGGTGTATATCAGTATGTAGTGTCTCTACTTTAAAGAGTCCTCTCCTGCTGATGTTCAGGTGTATATCAGTATGTAGTGTCTCTACTTTAAAGAGTCCTCTCCTGCTGATGTTCAGGTGTATATCAGTATGTAGTGTCGCTACTTTAAAGAGTCCTCTCCTGCTGATGTTCAGGTGTATATCAGTATGTAGTGTCTCTACATGTCTCCAGGCTTTAATGTTCAAAAACCTCTTTATTTTTCTCATTACTGCTGTGCTGCAGCCCCTCTTTTCCCCCTCTGTCTGAAACCAGAGCCCATTCTTGCTCTGATTGGTTAAGATAACATGGATTTTAGCCTTTGCAGACCACAAAAAGGGCTAATCCCAACAGCATAAAAGGGCCCCCTTTAAGAAAACTAACACCAAGTTCATTTTAATATGTTTTTATTGATAATGAGAAGATAATTTCCTCCACACTCATGCATCCCTATTAAGGTTCCTGACACCAGAGATGGCAAAAGACACAACATCCTTTACTCAAGTAGAAGTACAATAATCGTGTTTAAAAATACTCTGGTAAAAGTAGAAGTACTGACTAAACTTCTTTACTTAAGTAAAAGTAAGAGGGCTTTGAAATGTACTAAAGTAAAAGTACCCATAGCTAGCAGCTGCTTTAAAGAGTACCTGACCTCCCTTTATATTAATCGAACAATAATGTCATTGTTAGCTAATGAATGTTTCCATGCTGAACAACGGCAACATGACAACGTTTCCATTGGTCCCTCTTCTTAGAGAAGACCAGGAAATGATGGATACACGATCGTGCTTCAAATCAATAGGCACGCAATGACTCTAAAGAATAATGATCACGCATCAAACACACATTCAGACTAAAGGAACCAGCTGTTTGGAAAATGAAGAGAAGTAGAAGTACAGGTATTTGAGTTCAACATGTAAGAAGTAGAAAGTACAGGTATTTGAGTTCAACATGTAAGAAGTAGAAAGTACAGGTATTTGGGTTCAACATGTAAGAAGTAGAAAGTACAGGTATTTGAGTTCAACATGTAAGAAGTAGAAAGTTCAGGTATTTGGGTTCAACATGTAAGAAGTGGAAAGTATAGGTATTTGAGTTCAACATGTAAGAAGTAGAAAGTACAGGTATTTGAGTTCAACATGTAAGAAGTAGAAAGTACAGGTATTTGAGTTCAACATGTAAGAAGTAGAAAACAGGTACTTTCTACTTCTCACATGTAAGAAGTAGAAAGTACAGGTATTTGAGTTCAACATGTGAGAAGTAGAAAGTACAGGTATTTGAGTTCAACATGTAAGAAGTAGAAAGTACAGGTATTTGAGTTCAACATGTAAGAAGTAGAAAGTTCAGGTATTTGGGTTCAACATGTAAGAAGTGGAAAGTATAGGTATTTGAGTTCAACATGTAAGAAGTAGAAAGTACAGGTATTTGAGTTCAACATGTAAGAAGTAGAAAGTACAGGTATTTGAGTTCAACATGTGAGAAGTAGAAAGTACAGGTATTTGAGTTCACATGTAAGAAGTAGAAAGTACAGGTATTTGAGTTCAACATGTAAGAAGTAGAAAGTTCAGGTATTTGGGTTCAACATGTAAGAAGTGGAAAGTATAGGTATTTGAGTTCAACATGTGAGAAGTAGAAAGTACAGGTATTTGTGTTCAAAATGTAAGAAGTAGAAAGTACAGGTATTTGGGTTCAACATGTAAGAAGTAGAAAGTACAGGTATTTGTGTTCAACATGTAAGAAGTAGAAAGTCAGGTATTTGTGTTCAACATGTAAGAAGTAGAAAGTACAGGTATTTGTGTTCAACATGTAAGAAGTAGAAAGTACAGGTATTTGAGTTCAACATGTAAGAAGTAGAAAGTACAGGTATTTGAGTTCAACATGTGAGAAGTAGAAAGTACAGGTATTTGAGTTCAATGTGAGAAGTAGAAAGTACAGGTATTTGAGTTCAACATGTAAGAAGTAGAAGTAACAGGTATTTGTGTTCAACATGTAAAAGTAGAAAGTACAGGTATTTGTGTTCAACATGTAAGAAGTAGAAAGTAC